>NC_141699.1:1035484407-1035489407 GCF_964263255.1 Lissotriton vulgaris | reverse complement strand
AGGCACCAGTAAATACCCTCAGTGATTATGCACAGGTGTAAAACCTGAAGCAATGCTTTCTGGGACTGGTGGTTCGATAAAACCCAAGTGGGTCGCTGCCGCCATTCGCATGCAAAAAAAGTTTTAAAGGGATTGCCAATGTCCCCGCAAGCACCCCGCAAGTAAAGGCACCTCCTGTACCACAACAAGCTGCCCAAATGAGGCAGCCGTGGACCCGCAGTTTGTCCGCGGATGTGCAAACCCGCGACCGTGGCCGGCCGCTAACAAATGGAAGAAAAGGTTGCCACCTAGGTGGGAATGCACTTACAGGTAGGAATTAATGCCAGCGCAAGGGCGCGAGCTGCAAACAGAGTCCCTTTCCTGCCAGACGCGTTTCGGGCCAACGCCCTCTTCAGTAGCAGCACATGTGACATGACGGCAGCTGCAGGCACCAGTAAATACCCTCAGTGATTATGCACAGGTGTAAAACCTGAAGCAATGCTTTCTGGGACTGGTGGTTCGATAAAACCCAAGTGGGTCGCTGCCGCCATTCGCATGCAAAAAAAGTTTTAAAGGGATTGCCAATGTCCCCGCAAGCACCCCGCAAGTAAAGGCACCTCCTGTACCACAACAAGCTGCCCAAATGAGGCAGCCGTGGACCCGCAGTTTGTCCGCGGATGTGCAAACCCGCGACCGTGGCCGGCCGCTAACAAATGGAAGAAAAGGTTGCCACCTAGGTGGGAATGCACTTACAGGTAGGAATTAATGCCAGCGCAAGGGCGCGAGCTGCGAACAGAGTCCCTTTCCTGCCAGACGCGTTTCGGGCCAACGCCCTCTTCAGTGGCAGCACATGTGACATGACGGCAGCTGCAGGCACCAGTAAATACCCTCAGTGATTATGCACAGGTGTAAAACCTGAAGCAATGCTTTCTGGGACTGGTGGTTCGATAAAACCCAAGTGGGTCGCTGCCGCCATTCGCATGCAAAAAAAGTTTTAAAGGGATTGCCAATGTCCCCGCAAGCACCCCGCAAGTAAAGGCACCTCCTGTACCACAACAAGCTGCCCAAATGAGGCAGCCGTGGACCCGCAGTTTGTCCGCGGATGTGCAAACCCGCGACCGTGGCCGGCCGCTAACAAATGGAAGAAAAGGTTGCCACCTAGGTGGGAATGCACTTACAGGTAGGAATTAATGCCAGCGCAAGGGCGCGAGCTGCGAACAGAGTCCCTTTCCTGCCAGACGCGTTTCGGGCCAACGCCCTCTTCAGTGGCAGCACATGTGACATGACAGCAGCTGCAGGCACCAGTAAATACCCTCAGTGATTATGCACAGGTGTAAAACCTGAAGCAATGCTTTCTGGGACTGGTGGTTCGATAAAACCCAAGTGGGTCGCTGCCGCCATTCGCATGCAAAAAAAGTTTTAAAGGGATTGCCAATGTCCCCGCAAGCACCCCGCAAGTAAAGGCACCTCCTGTACCACAACAAGCTGCCCAAATGAGGCAGCCGTGGACCCGCAGTTTGTCCGCGGATGTGCAAACCCGCGACCGTGGCCGGCCGCTAACAAATGGAAGAAAAGGTTGCCACCTAGGTGGGAATGCACTTACAGGTAGGAATTAATGCCAGCGCAAGGGCGCGAGCTGCGAACAGAGTCCCTTTCCTGCCAGACGCGTTTCGGGCCAACGCCCTCTTCAGTGGCAGCACATGTGACATGACGGCAGCTGCAGGCACCAGTAAATACCCTCAGTGATTATGCACAGGTGTAAAACCTGAAGCAATGCTTTCTGGGACTGGTGGTTCGATAAAACCCAAGTGGGTCGCTGCCGCCATTCGCATGCAAAAAAAGTTTTAAAGGGATTGCCAATGTCCCCGCAAGCACCCCGCAAGTAAAGGCACCTCCTGTACCACAACAAGCTGCCCAAATGAGGCAGCCGTGGACCCGCAGTTTGTCCGCGGATGTGCAAACCCGCGACCGTGGCCGGCCGCTAACAAATGGAAGAAAAGGTTGCCACCTAGGTGGGAATGCACTTACAGGTAGGAATTAATGCAAGCGCAAGGGCGCGAGCTGCGAACAGAGTCCCTTTCCTGCCAGACGCGTTTCGGGCCAACGCCCTCTTCAGTGGCAGCACATGTGACATGACGGCAGCTGCAGGCACCAGTAAATACCCTCAGTGATTATGCACAGGTGTAAAACCTGAAGCAATGCTTTCTGGGACTGGTGGTTCGATAAAACCCAAGTGGGTCGCTGCCGCCATTCGCATGCAAAAAAAGTTTTAAAGGGATTGCCAATGTCCCCGCAAGCACCCCGCAAGTAAAGGCACCTCCTGTACCACAACAAGCTGCCCAAATGAGGCAGCCGTGGACCCGCAGTTTGTCCGCGGATGTGCAAACCCGCGACCGTGGCCGGCCGCTAACAAATGGAAGAAAAGGTTGCCACCTAGGTGGGAATGCACTTACAGGTAGGAATTAATGCCAGCGCAAGGGCGCGAGCTGCGAACAGAGTCCCTTTCCTGCCAGACGCGTTTCGGGCCAACGCCCTCTTCAGTGGCAGCACATGTGACATGACGGCAGCTGCAGGCACCAGTAAATACCCTCAGTGATTATGCACAGGTGTAAAACCTGAAGCAATGCTTTCTGGGACTGGTGGTTCGATAAAACCCAAGTGGGTCGCTGCCGCCATTCGCATGCAAAAAAAGTTTTAAAGGGATTGCCAATGTCCCCGCAAGCACCCCGCAAGTAAAGGCACCTCCTGTACCACAACAAGCTGCCCAAATGAGGCAGCCGTGGACCCGCAGTTTGTCCGCGGATGTGCAAACCCGCGACCGTGGCCGGCCGCTAACAAATGGAAGAAAAGGTTGCCACCTAGGTGGGAATGCACTTACAGGTAGGAATTAATGCCAGCGCAAGGGCGCGAGCTGCGAACAGAGTCCCTTTCCTGCCAGACGCGTTTCGGGCCCACGCCCTCTTCAGTGGCAGCACATGTGACATGACGGCAGCTGCAGGCACCAGTAAATACCCTCAGTGATTATGCACAGGTGTAAAACCTGAAGCAATGCTTTCCGGGACTGGTGGTTCGATAAAACCCAAGTGGGTCGCTGCCGCCATTCGCATGCAAAAAAAGTTTTAAAGGGATTGCCAATGTCCCCGCAAGCACCCCGCAAGTAAAGGCACCTCCTGTACCACAACAAGCTGCCCAAATGAGGCAGCCGTGGACCCGCAGTTTGTCCGCGGATTTGCAAACCCGCGACCGTGGCCGGCCGCTAACAAATGGAAGAAAAGGTTGCCACCTAGGTGGGAATGCACTTACAGGTAGGAATTAATGCCAGCGCAAGGGCGCGAGCTGCGAACAGAGTCCCTTTCCTGCCAGACGCGTTTCGGGCCAACGCCCTCTTCAGTGGCAGCACATGTGACATGACGGCAGCTGCAGGCACCAGTAAATACCCTCAGTGATTATGCACAGGTGTAAAACCTGAAGCAATGCTTTCTGGGACTGGTGGTTCGATAAAACCCAAGTGGGTCGCTGCCGCCATTCGCATGCAAAAAAAGTTTTAAAGGGATTGCCAATGTCCCCGCAAGCACCCCGCAAGTAAAGGCACCTCCTGTACCACAACAAGCTGCCCAAATGAGGCAGCCGTGGACCCGCAGTTTGTCCGCGGATGTGCAAACCCGCGACCGTGGCCGGCCGCTAACAAATGGAAGAAAAGGTTGCCACCTAGGTGGGAATGCACTTACAGGTAGGAATTAATGCCAGCGCAAGGGGGCGAGCTGCGAACAGAGTCCCTTTCCTGCCAGACGCGTTTCGGGCCAACGCCCTCTTCAGTGGCAGCACATGTGACATGACGGCAGCTGCAGGCACCAGTAAATACCCTCAGTGATTATGCACAGGTGTAAAACCTGAAGCAATGCTTTCTGGGACTGGTGGTTCGATAAAACCCAAGTGGGTCGCTGCCGCCATTCGCATGCAAAAAAAGTTTTAAAGGGATTGCCAATGTCCCCGCAAGCACCCCGCAAGTAAAGGCACCTCCTGTACCACAACAAGCTGCCCAAATGAGGCAGCCGTGGACCCGCAGTTTGTCCGCGGATGTGCAAACCCGCGACCGTGGCCGGCCGCTAACAAATGGAAGAAAAGGTTGCCACCTAGGTGGGAATGCACTTACAGGTAGGAATTAATGCCAGCGCAAGGGTGCGAGCTGCGAACAGAGTCCCTTTCCTGCCAGACGCGTTTCGGGCAAACGCCCTCTTCAGTGGCAGCACATGTGACATGACGGCAGCTGCAGGCACCAGTAAATACCCTCAGTGATTATGCACAGGTGTAAAACCTGAAGCAATGCTTTCTGGGACTGGTGGTTCGATAAAACCCAAGTGGGTCGCTGCCGCCATTCGCATGCAAAAAAAGTTTTAAAGGGATTGCCAATGTCCCCGCAAGCACCCCGCAAGTAAAGACACCTCCTGTACCACAACAAGCTGCCCAAATGAGGCAGCCGTGGACCCGCAGTTTGTCCGCGGATGTGCAAACCCGCGACCGTGGCCGGCCGCTAACAAATGGAAGAAAAGGTTGCCACCTAGGTGGGAATGCACTTACAGGTAGGAATTAATGCCAGCGCAAGGGCGCGAGCTGCGAACAGAGTCCCTTTCCTGCCAGACGCGTTTCGGGCCAACGCCCTCTTCAGTGGCAGCACATGTGACATGACGGCAGCTGCAGGCACCAGTAAATACCCTCAGTGATTATGCACAGGTGTAAAACCTGAAGCAATGCTTTCTGGGACTGGTGGTTCGATAAAACCCAAGTGGGTCGCTGCCGCCATTCGCATGCAAAAAAAGTTTTAAAGGGATTGCCAATGTCCCCGCAAGCACCCCGCAAGTAAAGGCACCTCCTGTACCACAACAAGCTGCCCAAATGAGGCAGCCGTGGACCCGCAGTTTGTCCGCGGATGTGCAAACCCGCGACCGTGGCCGGCCGCTCACAAATGGAAGAAAAGGTTGCCACCTAGGTGGGAATGCACTTACAGGTAGGAATTAATGCCA
>NC_141699.1:1035311907-1035479407 GCF_964263255.1 Lissotriton vulgaris | reverse complement strand
CAAAACGTACACGCAATATTCAGATAGGCATGTTAGATGTTTATTGATAGGTTTTTCAACTGCTTCAACAGGAAAGAAGACTTTTTTGATGTTATGGCTATACCTGCAGGCTTTGCATTTCATGCAGGTATAGAAGCCTTTGATGTCACTTGATTTAGTTGTATTCATGCTCCCCTCATTTTTACTCAACTTGTCCTTCAGGGAATGTGCTTTCCTGTAGGTCATCATTGGATTCTCCCTAAGAACCTCACTCAGGGTGGGTTCCGTTCTAAGGACATTCCAGTGGCGTTTAAAAGTATTGAATACTTGCCATGATTTGGAATGAAAGGTAGAAATGAACCTCACTACCTCTTTGGTGTTTGCAGTTTCAGGGCACACACTTTCAGTCATAAAATCTTCTTCAGTGCTACAATTCATCCGAGCCCGGAGGAATTCACCAAAAGGAATGCTTTTGATCAAGGTTTTCGGGTGTCCACTATCCGCGTGTAATAGGGTGTTACCCGCAGTTTCTTTGCGGTATAAGCTGGTTTTAAGTTTCTTATTGAACACCCTATTACACGCGGATAGTGGACACCCGAAAACCTTGATCAAAAGCATTCCTTTTGGTGAATTCCTCCGGGCTCGGAGGAATTGTAGCACTGAAGAAGATTTTATGACTGAAAGTGTGTGCATGAGAAAGCGCTTTGTTGAAAGGGGATACCAATCTTCTATCATAGATGCTGCCTTCAAAAAAGCCAGTGAAGTCAGCCACCAATCCCTGTTAACAACCAATGAAAACCCTGAAACTGCAAACACCAAAGTGGTAGTGAGGTTCATTTCTACCTTTCATTCCAAATCATGGCAAGTATTCAATACTTTTAAACGCCACTGGAATGTCCTTAGAACGGAACCCACCCTGAGTGAGGTTCTTAGGGAGAATCCAATGATGACCTACAGGAAAGCACATTCCCTGAAGGACAAGTTGAGTAAAAATGAGGTGAGCATGAATACAACTAAATCAAGTGACATCAAAGGCTTCTATACCTGCATGAAATGCAAAGCCTGCAGGTATAGCCATAACATCAAAAAAATCTTCTTTCCTGTTGAAGCAGTTGAAAAACCTATTAATAAACATCTAACATGCCTATCTGAATATTGCGTGTACGTTTTGACATGCCCGTGTTCAAGGAAATACGTGGGGAGCACGATGTTCCCTGCCAAGAAACGTGTCCTTGAACACATGAGATCTATTGACAATAAAGATCAAACCTCACCCATCGCACGTCACTTCGAGGAACAACACAAAAGCAATAGAAATTTGCTTAAGTTCTTCGTAATTGACAAGCTCCTTGCCATGAAAAGAGGTGGTGATAAGATCCGCAAATTAAGACAAATGGAGAACAGGTACATCATTGAGCTCGATACCCTTATGCCCAGAGGTTTAAATTCGGAGGAAGAAATGAAATGGCATCTAGGTGATTAATGTTAGCTGCAGTCTGGATATGGTAATTAATGTATTTGTTTCAGATGTAACTAGAACTGTAACTGGTTTTGGGCCCTTGGTCTAGACAGTGCCTTCTGCTGTTTTTAAATGCATTTTGAATTTTAATTTTTGTTTCACCACTTTAATTCACTCAGTTCATAACTCATAGCTAAGTTCATTAGTTTCTGGTAATGCTTGATATAGATTTTGATCGGCACCTTTCTTTTGTGTTTCACTTATAGGTACTGATTATGTTATGATGCACATGAAGAAACATCCGTCTAAGACTATACATACTTGGATTGATTCGAGTGACTGCTCTGTATATTATATCTCACTTGGGAGTTCACATGTAGCATGCAACGTCCTGGGCGTCGTTTTATGCAAACTAAACTCACTTGAGTTGGACTGATAAAACTATTTAAAAATAGGTCAAAATTGTAATTTTTGGTTAAAAGAAACTATTTGGTTAACTCTATGACCAGTTACGATAGTATGCAAAACTCACTGGGGGTTGGTTACATATGAGTTTATCTCTCAAATTCACATTTGGGCAATTCATTTGAAGTCTTACTATGAAAGAGAGTAAAGAAATCGGATGTTTTTCACATTTATTTAAGATGCTGACAGGACTTTAGAACGCGAAAGTAGCGTTTCCTGTAATTATTTCTTTTGCATGTCAGAATACTACATAAGTGACAAGAATGGGCTCATTCTCGGAAAATGTCTTTTTGATTTATAATAAGGTGCCAATGGAACGTATTATTTGAGCTATGTGACTAATGAAAGTGTACTCCACTCTAAGATGGCCACCATGATCATGCTATGAGTCCTTTGTTTATGTTGCACTTTTCACGTGAAACTTTATTTAATGTTTGTTTATTGGATTTGAAATTACCCGTGACCAAGGCGAGTTTCCTCGCCGAAACGCGTTGGGTTTTGATTCCATGGCTTATCACGATGCTGCACTTTAAATAAATATGGATTTTGGAAAAGCGCACTTTGTTGAGGACTTTTGATTCCTGGAATATCGAGGGGAGTGCATCTAACGTAGCGTTGCTACGCGTTGTGGACCTGCATATATATATATATATATATATATATATATATATATATATATATATATATATATATATATATATATATATATATATATATATATATACATTAAGAAAACGCCTCCTCTCGAAGAAAAGAAGCAGGAGCCTCGAAGGGGATTTGCAAGACAACACCCTTTATTCTGGAATGATGGCGAATGCATTTCGGCCAGGTTGGCCTTCGTCAGCGCCTGCAGTGAGTGTGTAGGAAGTCCCAAAAGTCCTGCAGAGGAAATACACCCAACCGCACTCTGATAGGTGCAAATTATTGGCTCCGCCCCTCACAGGTGAAGAATACAGCCGGTCCGAGAAAGTCAGCGGACTTCGTGACCCAGGATGCGCTGGTTGCTCCCAGGTAAGTGTGGCTGAGGGACGTTGATGACAATGCAGAGAATAGCCAGGGTTGGGGTCAAAGCAGGACTTGACACTCAAAAGAAGTAGAAGGTGCTGCCTCGCGTCCCCACCTCACAAACCGGGAGTCCAAGTAGCAAAGTTGCAAGGGCGGGAGAGCAATGTAACCCGCCCGGCAGAGGCAAATGTCTCAGTAAGCCGCATCAAATCGCTTGGACTGCAGGCGAGCTTGGAGATTTTCACTAACATGAAGAAACAGGAAAAGCCGAGGCTGGGTCCAGATTCTCCAAGCCACAGGTAGTGAGTGAGCTCCTGAACGCGCTTCTGGCACACGCGTGGAATGAATTAAGAAAACGCCTCCTCTCGAAGAAAAGAAGCAGGAGCCTCGAAGGGGATTTGCAAGACAACATATATACATATACGTATATAAATATTCATACATACATATATATATATATATCCTCCGACGATTTCACATTTTGGACGCCCATCCTGACGGGTCGTCAATCGCTTAAAATTGCATTCAAATACGCTTGCCCAACTCCAGCAGCGCAAAGACAGGCCCCCCAGCCGATCATCAATGACAGCATTTTAATTTCAACAATTGATACAGCATGACGCGTTTCAACTCTTTGTGAGTCTTAATCATATGCAAATAGGCAATGGGCAGTCACTTGTGCTTTAAAAATCGATGCACAAACACAAAAGAAGGACTTATGGTGGATTACAGTTTGGTCCAGGACCACATTGTCCATAATGCTTCACTCTGACTTATTTAAATCCCATGTCCTTCAATTTTGTGTGATTGGAAAGTTATCTTTGAAAATATCATGCCATCATTAAGCCTCAATAAGGATTAAATTTCATGTAGTGCTGGACGGCGCGATATATCAAATTCAGTCCAAAGGTGCCCATCATATAATTAGCCCATTTCGATGTAACACTGCCTCTGAATGTTAAAGTTGCTGTTTTTCAAAATATTTTCGACACTGCGTGCAGAGAAAGGTAGCTCCACAAACCCTGACTAATTCCAAATTGAATAGGTATATGCGCTTTTATGGTTGTTTTTTATTGAACCGAATAAAGCTTATTGAATTGAATTGAATCGGTATATCGAGCGGGCCTCTGATACACACAGTGGCCCTTCCTCAAAGTCTCTATTCACTTTAAAATATAGCCCGTGGTTTGATGTTTGGGACTCCCTTCCTGACGGGTTGAGCCTATCAGCAACCGCCGACCGCTTAAAATTGCACCTGTAATACGCAGTGGCATGTTTGTGATGGAGTACCCATCTTCCAAACTCTAAATCTGGCTCTTTGTGCTTTTAGGTGTTATTACATATTGGCAAAAATATTGTGATTCGTAAGTATTGCATCTGGTGTGTAAGTTCTGGTGTGCTTGGCAGAGCAGGGCTGCCAATAAGCTTGCCCCATGCCAGCAATAATTTCACTTGAAGTTATGGCATACACAGCAGAAATAGTAGTAATAACTACTTCTTCTTGTAGTCCTCATGTACAGCATAGCTTCTGGGGACACCTTGGAAGTATCTCCCCACTCTTTGGCACCAGCTTCATGATCACTGATCTACAGAAAACCGTGGTAGGTAGAAACCATGCAGCTCAGGTACAAATTTCAGGTTCTGATACCCAGTACAATTCTGCTCTGATCACAATATCCATATGCATCACCGCACATTGTATCACTGAGATCACTGGTGAACCCAAGCACCATTCAGGTCAAATGTGGGCAACATCAGTAGCTGCAACAGTCTGCTTGGAAACCATTGCTCAGAGCAAAGACCTGCCATAAGCACCATTGTAAAAACAAGCCAGAGCCGACTATTGCAGAAAGTGGCCTATTGCAAGAAAACAACTGGCACCCCAGAAGGGGCACTCAGCATTCTCCAATCATTCTCCAATCATAGAACTCCAAGGGTTGACCTTTACCCATTAAGTCCCCATAATTCAAATACCAGTATGGCCAATTCTTTTCCAACTTCAATAATTTTTGTCAATAGGCTGTAAGTTCTAGGCCTCAAGGAAGTCAATATAGTCAGAAAAGTCGGAAGCAACAAAAACATTTGGCTCACAGTCATCTGTCTCTCATCGCACAACTTTAGACCATAATTTGAGGTAACACATTATCCCACACCGGGATCAACAAGTGCGGTCGAGTAATGTGCTGCATATCCGCCCAGCTACAAGAGTAGCGGTATTGAAGAATTCCAGATGCTGCCTCGGTAAATAAGATAAGCGGTAAGAGAAACCGGAGCATCTAAAAAAGTGTAAAGGTCAGGTACGCCTCGAGTCTAGATGGCGGCCGCCCTCCACCTTACACAAGCTCCATGATCAGTGAGTTCCACAGCACTGGGTAATTGGGGGCTCCAATAGCAGCATCTGGACCCCTCCAGCTCCTAGCGAGGGACCAGATAAAGTGTTTAAAGTAAGCCAGAGTGCCCAGGAACTGATAGAGGACAGGCACGCCTGGAGTCAAGATGGCAGCCATCCTCAAAGTGAAAGAATTCCAGAGCTCAACTGGTGCCTCAACATTGAGCAAGAGGGACCCCAATAGCAGTGGCTCCGCCCCCCTGGCTTTGAGTTAAGGCCAGACGAAGTGGGGGCGCGATCCAAGGGTGAGTGCTCTCAAGAAGCAGGCATGCTGGCTCCCTCCCCCCCTCCTCCAGAGTAGAGAGGACGACAGTGCGCCGCATGGCGTGAAAACCGGCGTGATAACAAAACGGTCATGGAAGTCTCCCCCTGGTGAGTGGCACAGATTAATACTGGGGAGCGGAAGCGGCCTCCAAAGGGTCACAATACATGCCTCGAAGAAAAGGAGTGCAAAATAAGATTAAGTGAAGCCCGATTGTACACAGCAGAGAACCCGGCAAAGAAGCGCCATTAGTCATAGATACCTGGCTTGGATGCCCCAGCAAGCAGTAGGGTCAGAGAGCTTCTCACATCTGCATTGCACAGCAAACAACCCCCTCTGAGCAACCAACTAAAATGGGAACCAGCTGATTTTAACTCCAAGGTCAGAATCCCTTGCCTGACCTCAAGATGGCTGCCACATTGGTCCCTACCTTGACCACCGCAGTGGACATCAACCAGACCTTGAACACATCCCCCTTCTGGCCTACCCATCAGGATACTGAATCTGTGAACCTACCTCTGACTGTGGAGACCCAGCTTTTTGGTCGATGCCCAGTGGAGCTACTTGATAGCAAAAGAGGAGATGGGCGGTGAACTATCGCCTTGGCGGTCAACTACCCAGACGGAATTTGGGCACACCTTACTGCATTTCACCATTGTATTCTCCCTCCTACCCCTTTACTCCACCCCCTTTATGCTCCATTTATCCCTCCTCTTTACTCTTTATTTGTTTTCCCGTTGAGACCTAGCTGTTTGGCTGATGCCCGCTGGAGCTACCTGATAGCTATAGAGGAGATGGGCTGTGGACTTCCCCCTTAGCCGTCACCTACCCAGCCAGACTTTGGGCAGATCCTCCTTCGTCTCTCCATCCTATCTACCTCCTACCCCTTTAAACTCCATTTATTTTGTCTTCTATGCTCTAGAAACATTTTCCTAATAACTGATGTAACTTGTAACTGATGTAACTTTTGTGGAACCTTATGTAAAGCGCTCTGATACCTTCGGGTCTAGCCAGCGCTATATAAAACTCAAATAAGTAAATAAAATAAACACATCCACACTCTCTCATAATCTGCTTTTTTTAGGTTATATATTTTCCAATTCGTTTTAGCTGGTGGCTAGATGTGCAAGATGCCGATTTGGATTTTGCCTGTCGGTGTTTCACATTGTGATGGGTGCTAACACCTATACAAATTACACATGAATTTCCTCCTAGTACATTTTATATTACTAAGATTAGTTCTGGTGGGTACCTGGAGTGGCCAGTCTGAGTACAAGTTGACGTAGTTACTTAGAACATTTGCTAGAAGAGGTGGTTAGGGAATTAAGTAAATTTCTGTGGTCTAGTGCAGGGGTCTCCAAACCGGTCCTGGAGGGCCGGATCCATGCCAGATTATTGTTTAAACTACATGTATCTCAATGGGGATATCCAAAAAATCTGGCATGGATCCGGCCCTCCAGGACCGGTTTGGAGACCCCTGGTCTAGTGTATGCTAAACTATTCCCTGCAGAGGGTGGTTATAAGTGTTGGTTGAGCATGTTTCATTGAGACTTGGGTCACAAGCAGATGCTTTGTTTTCTGACATACCATATTCATGTCTATGTTTGAATCTGAGAAGGTCCCCGAATAATAGAAGGAATCTAGCCAGTTATAAACCAGAAAAGAAGGCAAACTTTCCTGAGCAAATCACTAGATCATTCAACCACTGCAAGTGTATGAATAAAAGATCCCAGTCAACCATGTCCACCACACTTTTCACTTTATGCACTCTAGATGGTGCAATTTGCAGGGTAGAGGACCACAACATAAGCAGGATATTTGTGGAGCTGCTCTCTATTACTAAATCCTATGTTTTCACTCTAGTCAAGCAAGGGACGTTTTCCTTCATCAAAAAGCTGAGACAATTTTGGCATTTAGTGATATTCTAAACATATATCACAGATACATTACAGCAACCCTGATACTCAAACTTTATGCACAAACATACATTAGTAAATTCTATCCTGGTTCACAAACTGAGCCTTGCCTCAGACTGGAAAAATCTGAGATCAAGTTCAGAGGTCTTTTAAAAACTCACCTGTACAACTCTTAAAGCATGGGCGTCTGACCAAATGTCTCCTTGAGGTGTGGCAGCTACTTCTCTCTACATAGCGCGGGGACACGCCGGGATGGCGTCACCATGCGCTCTATAAACTACTTTATTATTATAATTATTATTATTAAATTGCCCTGCCGATATTGAATGTCCAGTGTTGCAAATTTTTCCACCATCTCAAATTTAGGGTTATGGTTTGAAAGGAGTCATTAGAAGACTGATAAAGTGGCCCTTCTAAATGCGGTGAACACTCACATACATATTGGGTATTCGCAAAAATTATGTAAATAGTTTCCTGCTTTAAAGGGCATTTACAACTACTCTCAGTAAAGGCAGTTGTAAGAGCATTTTCATTGAGGAAAGAAAAGGGATCACCTATTTCATGGGTGCGGAGTATAGAAGAAGTGGTTTCTATAGTGTAACCACTTTATTCTATTAAACATAATTGGCCAGATGTATGAAGCCCTTTTCCCATTCGCAAACGGGCCGATTCTCAGAATCGGCCCATTTGCGAACGGGAAAAAGCCTTTTGGGATGTATCATCCCAAAAGGCCCTCGTAAAAAATAGGGAATCGCAAAATTTGTGATTCTCTATTTTGCAAATGCATTTAAGAAATCGCAAATTGCGATTCCTTAAATTCAATGCAGGAAGCACCCAAGCTGTGCGATTTTCCGTTAAAAAATCGCAAATTACCTCCAACTTCGCATTAGCAATTTGTGAGTACCTAATGGGTACTCACAAATTGCAAGTGTCTTCCCATTCATTCCTATGGGCCTTTGTTTCCCTTTTCACCAATCATTGCAACTTAAGCAAGACTACATCTAGAATGCATTAGTTTTTCATAAGTAAGTCTAGAATGGGAGACAATGTCCATAATAACCTCACAGGAGGTGTCATCCTAGTCTTCTCTAAAAGGAATATATAATGCCTGTGCAAGACAAATGTGCAAATACACTATTTCTGCATGATGTACATTAAGATTTGCTATTTTCCAGGTTACAAGTTTTCTTGGAACTAGGATTTGGCCAGAATCAACAGCTTCCATCTAAACTGGGATTATGAGCAATGCAGGCAATTACACTGCACATCTAAAGTTTCATCTATGGACTTTTTTCCTGGAGAAATCTGAGAAAATATAAGTAGGGAAAATGTGCAAAACTGCCAGGAAAGACATGCTGGGATTTATGTGGAAGCCTCTATTCCTAATTGTATTCCATAGTTTACAAAATCTCAATAGTCTGGTAATTCTTCAACCTACAATTTGTAGTTGCTGCCTTACACCTAATGCAGGCTGCGTAATAGCTAATGCAGGCTACATCGCTCATAATTGGGACGCTGCATTACATTATTATGGAATCTACATACGTAGATTATGCCCTGTAGGGCTACTGCTCTAAACTATGCTTGTGGTAACCAGCAAGTCACTGGGATACGTTCTGATCATGAGGAGTACAGTTGGAAATGCAGTAGTGAAAAAGAAGTCCATTTGCTCAGGGACATGAAAGGGTGCTTTGACATTAATGACTGCAAAAGGTTTGACAGTCCACGATGCAGCCTGAGCTGTGCCAATGAAAATGTAACATTCATCTGTATCAGTCACCCTCCATACCTGCCGGAGCCTGTGCGAAGACATGCAAACTGAGTAGCTCAAAACCAAGACTGCTGGTGGCCATCTATTCTAATTTATTCTCCTTGGATGACAGAGTTTGAAAGAAGGCATATGGGGCCCGATTCACAGAACTAACTTAAGACAAAATCCTAAACTTACTACTTTTGGTATTCACAGAAGTTAGGATTTTGTCTTAAGTTTGTCTTAAGACAAATTTAAGACAGACTTAAGACAAGTCTGTCTTAAGTCTGTCTTAAGTCTGTCTTAAGTTTGTCTTAAGACAAACTTAAGACAAAATCCTAAATTCTGTGAATACCATAAGTAGTAAGTTTAGGATTTTGTCATAAGTTAGTTCTGTGAATCGGGCCCAATATTTCTACTGAACCTGGTGATCTTTTCCATTGGCTATGACATACGTCAACTAAAAACCTCCTGGCTAGATTTCAATGCTGAAAGCATTGGGTTACCCTAGACACAAAGAGGAAAGGGGCATTAGTCACTAAAGAAAGGAATTACAGTTGATATCTCTGTGGGATGCTCCTAGAACTGGTAGACAGGATACTGCAGCTAAAAGAACGTTACCACGATTATATGCACCTAAAAAAAACACTGGGACCTAAAGCCGGGATCTTTGATGATCAATTACTTCAATAACACCTATGGTCTTTCAGACCTAGAATGCCTGGAATGCTATACCCTGATTTAAAGCGAACACTGTATTTCAGTTTCCGGATAGGCATCCCCCCAACTAGAGATTTCCTGATACATATACATATGTTTGAAGGCCGATTCGATTGCTGTGAGTATACTGTTGGTGGTCTGGATAACCTAACCCATTTTGTGCTGCTTTGCAATAAATATGCCGCCGCCCTGCGGAGATGGCTTCTTCCCCTGTTCAAACACTATGGGGTCATATGTGTGAAACCAACATTGGCTGTATGTATCAAATCAGATGATGTGAATGTGATTACCTCTGTAGCGTTACATTTATGGGTTACGTGGCCCTGATTGAAAGAGTTGCCCTCCACTCTATGGGCCAGATTCACAGAACTATCTTAAGACAAAATCCTAAACTTACTACTTTTGGTATTCACAGAAGTTAGGATTTTGCCTTAAGACAAACTTAAGACAGACTTAAGACAAAATCCTAACTTAAGTCTGTCTTAAGTTTGTCTTAAGACAAACTTAAGACAAAATCCTAACACTTCTGTGAATACCAGAAGTAGTAAGTTTAGGATTTTGTCTTAAGTTAGTTCTGTGAATCGTACCCTACGATTCTGCTTAAGTAGGTAAGCTTTAAGACCTTGGTTTTTTCTACCACGGAACACATTATAATTGTACGTATCAGTAGAATAACTTTGCACTACTTTTATGTACCACACTCTTACTTCCTAGGTGGATGGACAAACTGTTTACAACTAGAAAAAGACAATCCTCAACTCACTATGTTTCCATAAATAATAGTGTTGTATATGTTTATATTTAGGATGTAACCTTTGACGGTAGGAGGGGCCATATTATCTAGAAAGGGCGATACTTTATCGCCGCTTTTATCAGCAGGAAACTGACGCTAAGCGGCAATCATGGACTTGATAATATGCCCTTGTGAATTCCCATAGAAGTCCAAGTTATGGTGTTAACCTGGGCTTCTATGGGAATTCACAAGGGCATATTATCAAACCCATTATCGCCGCTTTTGCAGCAGTTTCCTGCCGATAAAAGCGGCGATAATGTATCGCCCTTTCTTGATAATATGGCCCTATGTTCCTTTCCCAATGCACTTGCACCTTATTATGCCTGAAGAACTCACGTAACATATAATTTTATGTGTAAGTCGAATAATTTTGCACTATTTCTCTGCACTGCACTTTTACATCTTAGGTAGGGGAAGAAACTGCTTACAACTGGAAAAAAGTAAATTCTTAACTTTCTATGTCTTTAATCAACAATGATGTATTAGTTTATATTTAGGAGGTAGCCTCTGACGGTAATGTGTACCTTTCCCATTGCACTTGCACGTTACTGTGGTTGAAGAATTCAAGCATGCTGTACTTCTCAGGATGTACGCCCTCGATGAAAATTCACTTTTCTGCCTTCTATATTTTTTTTTTAATAATTTCTTGATAGATTGATGTGCACATGTTTTCATTGAATTATCATGTTTGTCTTTTTAAATATATTGTAAGGCTGTCAGCCGAAACAATAAATAAAATAACACACTAACACATTAAGGAAGAGGTTTCAGGATATCAGTTTATTCTGAATCCTACTTCTCATGATCAGGAACATATATTTCCCCATTATCTGATTTTTAAGCTGCAGGCTAGGGCAGAGTTACTGACTTTTCCAGGACAATCAAAACTACAACAGGTTGAATTGCCGGAGGGCTGCAGAGACAAAGTCTACAGGCCCCTCCACCCAGGCGGACCATGGCGCATAATACTGCTAACTAAAAAATACTACAGGTACAGTGTTAACTGTATGTATATTTACTAGATACACACTGGGTGTGTCTACCCAATATTTCCTTAATATTTAGGCTGATTCACACGATTGGCATATATGGGGCTGGCCTTCATGTTGTTCTGAAGAAAAGGTGTAGGGGACACCTTGAAACATGTCGACAGGATATTAGGGACTGTGACCACATAACAGTTATTTTTCCTTTATCCAACCCCTTTTTACCATACCAACGAGAGGCAGGAATAAAATGTTGGCTAACTAGCTAGGTATTTTTAATTATCACCCATCACCACTCCACCACACACTGCACTCCAAAAATGGTACGCCCAAAATCTGGGCTGTCCTGATTAATCCTTTCCTTGGCTAGGTTCACACGATCCATCATATTGGATTCAAGTGTTATGGTTTTTAGAATATGCCAATTCTAATTGAGTACTTTCCTGATTTGGTAAGCCTGATTGGAAAAAGTCGTTATAAACCTAACTGTATCATCCTTTCCATCAGCTTGCGGTTTGGGATGTAATAACTCTGGTCTATCCAAGGCATCTGTTTTCTTAACGTAACCACATTGTTCAAATCTCTTACTCATTATCTGTTTCTCTACTAAGTATTCCTTCTGTGTGCTGCAATTTATTTTCGCCCTAATAAGCTCTCCATAGGGGAGACTTTGTATCAAGTTAAAGGGATGAGCACTGGTGGTATTTAAGAGACTGTTCCCTGCCGTTTCCTTCCTATGTAATTTCGTCACCAGAGAATTCTCTTGTACTACGATCTCAACATCCAGGAAAACTCCTTGCTAATATTGGAGGTGAAATGTAGATTCATATCATTATTGTTCAATGATGACACAAATGTCTTTGCTGACTCTTCATCTCCCTTCCAAAATTAACAAAATGTCATCAATGAACCGAGTCCACATCACAATATGTTCTCCATATGTCACCCAGCTATCGGACACCTGCTCTTCCCACCAGACATGAATAAATTTGCATAGCTCGGGGTGAAGCAGGTGGCCATTGCCTTCCCTTGTGTTTGTTTGTATATTTTCTGTTCAAAGAAGAAAAAATTGTTGGTTAAGCAGTAATAAACCATTTCAATTAACATTTCCGTGTGTAGTAACAAGGATATTGATCTAGGACATAAGAAGTGTTGAATGGCCTGGATCTCCAGGTCATGCCTAATACAGGTGTAGAGACTGGTTACAGCTAATGCAAGCAACCAACAGTCATTTTCCCAAATGAAGCCATCAATCAATGTTAAAAAATGTGTTGTGTCTTTAAGATAAGCAGGTAAAGCAACCACAAAAGGTCGCTAATAGATATCAATAAATTTGGAAGTCATTTCTAACTGTGATCCCACAGATGACACTATAGGTCTACCTGGTGGTTTCTCTGCATCCTTGTGCAAGTTGGGAAGCAAATACATGTTGGAATACGAGGATGTTAGCTAGACAAACTGCAGAATTCTTCTCACTCAAGTAAGTCTTGATCTTTCCAATCTACCAGCATCACATTATATTTAGAATATGATGCTAGTACTTCAGATTTGGTGCTTATAGTATATTACGTTGTGGTAAGCCCTCAGATAGATAATATTTCTTGGCCCATACAACAACATTCCCCCCTTTATCAGATTGTCTGATCACAATTCAGGTGTCATTTTTCAGAGTCTCTACTGCATTAGGTTGTTCCACAGTTAAATTCCTCATAGCTACACCACCAGTTTTGTATTTTAGTCTTTTTAAATCTTGAATGACACTTTTCTCGAACACCTCTAGAGCATCACAGTGTATATTGGGTGCAAATCTCGACAGAGACTAAAATCACCAAGGGGGTGCCACAGGGCTCTTGTTTGAGCCCTACTCTTTTCAACATCTACGTGGCCCCACTGGCTAGAATTCTGAGAGAGTTTGGGTTCATCCCGGTATCTAACGCGGATGATACTCAGCTCCTGTTTCCTTTCAAGAGTCTCTCTGACGAAGTGAGAACGTCCTTTTCCAAGGGCATGAAAGCTGTGGCCAAGTGGATGTCATCTAACTATCTCCAATGTAACGTAGGCAAGATGGAAGTCATGCTTTTTGGGGAGGCTAGGATCATGTGGACTCCGGACTGGTGGCCGCAAGATCTTGGCCCAGTCCCAAAACCCAAACAGGTTGTAAAAAATCTAGGGGTACGCCTTGACTGTGAACTCTCCCTAAACAGCACGGCAACTGGGTGGTGGGCTCATGCTTCCACGTCATTGGTCTTTTAGGAAAAGTCTTTCCCTTGTTGCCTGACTCCACCAGAAAAACCTTGGTGCAGGCCCTAGTATTAAGCTGTATGGATTATTGTAACGGACTCCTGCTGTCAGTCAACGAGGGTGTACTAGCAAAACTCCAGGTGGTGCAAAACACTGCAGCGAGCCTGGTATTAAACGCCCCGCCCAGATCACCATCTAAACCCCTCCTGGACAAACTACATTGGCTTTCAGTTCGAAACAGGGTTAATTTAAAAATTTGCTGCTTAATCCATAAGAGCCTAAATGGATTAGGGCCATTTTACTGGACTCATAAATTTATCCCATATAACCCTGTCCGGTCTCTGAGGTCAAGTAGCCAGCTTCTACTGAGAGTGCCAGCCGCGAGGAAGGCCAGACAAGGCGGCAAGGCTTTGTCCGCCGTCGGGCCCACTCTGTGGAATAAGCTTCCTCTCGCGCTAAGGCAATGTGCAGAACATTTGAGTTTTAGAAAAAAACTTAAAACGTTTCTGTTCCAGACCTAATTTACTCATCCACTGATTATGTCAAACTGCCAGCCTACAATGTTGCTTCTGGTGTGAATTGTCTGTTTTATGTGCGCAGAGATACTCCAGATGGAGTCGATTCTAGCGCGTTACAAACCCGCTAATAAATAAATAAATAAAATGAGGATTTAGATCCAAAGTTACTAGAACATGCTGAATCCACTGTTACCTCCAAAGTATCCAAATTTAGCAAGGGATCCTCATTGTGCATTATATCTTCATCCAATTGTGCCATAGTGTGTAACAATTCTATGTCCGATATGCACAATGCACTATTTGCAAACTCAATTCTTCGGTTCGTTATTATGGGTGTATGCATGTTAAACCATTTTTTCAATTTCAGTTTTCTTAAGAAACAAAAAATATCAATCCTTGTTTGCACATAATCTAAAGGTCTAGAAGGACAGAATGACAAACCAAATGAGAGAAATCTAATGTCTGTAGGTGACAACTCACGTTTGGATAGATTCAACACTGTTATTTCATTCCTCTCTTCGCCCTTGTAGCCATTGCCACAGGTTTGCTGGATTCTCCTTTTTCTCCTTGCCCTTGCTTTGTGGTTCCTTTGGTTTCTCTTGTCCCTCTTGTTCTTCCTCTGGTCCCATGTCCTCTGCCACAACGAAAATCCTGCTCCTCATTTTGTTGATTCTGTTTTGCTCATGTCAGCATTTGGAACTGTTTGAGAAAATTGTTTCTACCCAAATTGCTTGTTGGTGCATTTTGCGCCAAAGTTTCAGCTGAGACATCAGAGGCATTGCTGTCAGGGACATCACTCTCTTCAGTGATGTCATCTTTCTCCTTGGTGTTACCGCCCCTTCCGATGTGTTCTCCACTCGCAGCAAAAAGGTGATCATATTTTTTGTGAAATGTAAGAGTTCTTCCTGATTGGTAGTCTTTAAAATCACGTATACATTTACCCTGTTTCTTATTCGTGATTACCTATTCAATTTTCTCCAGGCGAATTTGTAATTTGCTAATAAACTCATCCAATGTTTCCTTAGAGATGAGTTTCAATAGTTCCTGAATGGTTTTATTGATGTCATCAAAAATCTTAGTACGAACTTTGAGAGCATATTTGATTAAAATTCTCATCATCACTGTGAACATTCCTTTGAATTGCCGCACCACTCCTCCAACACATCTGGGTCTACATTCTCATAGGTAGGGACAGTGTAAATCCGAAGTCCTCTGAGAACCCTGCCAACATCTATTTACTTTTGCAGGACTCTGCCTCCCACCATTTAGTCATATGGCCGGGATGCCTGTCACCCCCTCCCAACACAATCCCCAAGGATGGGAAGACGGACGCAGTTCTGAACTTTTGGAAGGCGGGAGGGAGTTACCCTCCCGGCCGTATTTATTAAAATATGAAACAAAATTAAAACATTAAAATAAACGTTTCATATCATGTACAATTTTTCATTTATAACATTCCGATGCAGACACGTTTATTGGCTAACCTTAACAAATCTCTAATACAAAGGTTCTCCTAGCCGAGTCTAAACATCCTGCAAATGCATACTTTCTAAATAAAAATTGTACATCCTAACATTACGGGCCAACAGCAAGGTCTTAACCGGTGTCAGATCCCTACTACCAGAACTCCCCCCTCACGGTGTGAGGGGCGGGCGCACAGAGGACTGTACCTCTGTGCCAACTTCCAATTTCCCTTGTCTTAGCGGGGGCCCTTTATTTAACTCGACGCCATCTTAGTGGTCGTCTGAGGACTCGTGTGAGGTGTCTAGAAGGTAGCGTGGACCCCCCTCCCACCCCACACTGTTCATCACATCCGCCGTCGCGGATATCCTGGCCCCGGGAAATTCCTAGGAGGGGCATCGAGCCGCCTCCTCCCCTGGGAGGGGCCTATGACCGCCTTCCCTTCGGCGACCCCATACTTAGTGGGTGCCGCCTCCCCGTGTGAGGGGCCAATGGCCGCCTCCCCCCGGGCGCTCCCATCCATAATGGGTGGCGCCCCTCCTCTAGGGACCTTGAAATTATTGCTCACCGATCATGACCTTACCGCCCGACCAAAAATAAATACGACGTTTTATGAACCTATTGAAGAAAAGCGAATAACTTAACATTCTAATATTTATTCAACACATTTCTCAATTAGACTATGATACTCCGCTGCACTGGGGGAGAAAATGTTATGAAGCAAATCATTTTATTGCAATAAAACAGCAACATCTTTAATAACCACTACAACCAAAAAGGATACTATCAAAGCAAATCAATTTTATTGCACTACTAACGTTGCCATAAGGGGCTGGTGGGTGGGTCAAAATTGCTCCTTGTTCCGTCGAGGGCTCACGTGCAACGAGAGGGTGCAGCTTCCAAGCACAGGAACAAGAGGATGCTTCTTCGGATTGTTGCTCCTTTTATTCCTCTTCGGGAGGGCGTGTACCCTCCTCTGGTACGCCTACGGGGCGTGGCCAACGGTGTAGGTGTCTAGGACAACCCTTCTTGGGCGGGAAAAGGCGCGCCCCGGCTACGCCGCTTCGGGCATACCAGCCGAGACACGCCCCCCGCCCAAAATGGTTTCCCGGGGGGATCCGGGCCCCCTACCATACGTTCGGGGGGACCGAGTGGTCGCCCCTTTCCATATGGCCGGGATGCCTGTCACCCCCTCCCAACACAATCCCCAAGGATGGGAAGACGGACGCAGTTCTGAACTTTTGGAAGGCGGGAGGGAGTTACCCTCCCGGCCGTATTTATTAAAATATGAAACAAAATTAAAACATTAAAATAAACGTTTCATATCATGTACAATTTTTCATTTATAACATTCCGATGCAGACACGTTTATTGGCTAACCTTAACAAATCTCTAATACAAAGGTTCTCCTAGCCGAGTCTAAACATCCTGCAAATGCATACTTTCTAAATAAAAATTGTACATCCTAACATTACGGGCCAATGGCAAGGTCTTAACCGGTGTCAGATCCCTACTACCAGAACTCCCCCCTCACGGTGTGAGGGGCGGGCGCACAGAGGACTGTACCTCTGTGCCAACTTCCAATTTCCCTTGTCTTAGCGGGGGCCCTTTATTTAACTCGACGCCATCTTAGTGGTCGTCCGAGGACTCGTGTGAGGTGTCTAGAAGGTAGCGTGGACCCCCCTCCCACCCCACACTGTTCATCACATCCGCCGTCGCGGATATCCTGGCCCCGGGAAATTCCTAGGAGGGGCATCGAGCCGCCTCCTCCCCTGGGAGGGGCCTATGACCGCCTTCCCTTCGGCGACCCCATACTTAGTGGGTGCCGCCTCCCCGTGTGAGGGGCCAATGGCCGCCTCCCCCCGGGCGCTCCCATCCATAATGGGTGGCGCCCCTCCTCTAGGGACCTTGAAATTATTGCTCACCGATCATGACCTTACCGCCACAGGCCGGATAGTTGACCGGCTATCTGGCCCTCCCACAAACTCCTACTAAAGGTCATGCTTTACAAACCCCTTAACCATGCTATGAAGTCTCCTATGAGTAAGACATTCCCCTCCCGGGACAAATGGACCCCATCTTCGAGATACATGTGATCCCCCCGAATACATCCATGCGGAATACTGTGCAACTGTTCCGAACGAAACAACCTACCAAGCTTGTTATTGACTTTCTTTACTGAATGATTCAAAGCTGACACAGAGAGGGCCCCCCGCCACACCTTTCTGGGAATAATGTGCGACCATGCTATCGTGCACCCCGGGATCCTTCTCGCCAACCAGCTAACAGTGGATAGAACCTGCTCGAGGAGTACCCGCCGACCGAGCGTCACCAAATCATTGCCTCCCAGGTGTACTATGATTATAGACGGCGGTGACCTTGTCCGCCCTAACAGTCCCTCCACAAAACATTGAAACTGGTCAATACAGGTGGAAGGTCACCCTGTACCCGTATTCCCCAGCTGCGTGAATCATGTCACCTGCTTTGAATACGTCCCCGGCACGCCTCACGTATGAGTGGCCCACGACCCACACCACTCTCTCCTCAGCCGTTGGTCTTTGACCGCTGATCCCCAGGTGTCGGGTCGACTGCACAGTCTGCCCCGCATCGCATGCTCGCGAAACTGTAAACCAAACAAAAACAAGAAGCGTGAGTGCATGACATCGGCTTCACAACATGTGCAACCGCACATACCTTTTATAACAGTTCGAGGACCATCGTCCCAATTGTTTCACCATTTCCACACTCTGACCCCTGGCTGTAGCTTCTGTAGCAGCCCCTATCCTAAAGGAATGGGTCCCAAAATCGCCCGGGTCCAAACCCGCTGCCGCGATTGCCATTGTTAACACCCGCTGAAACTGAAACCTTGTCAGTGGGGTGGCGTCAGTGTGTCTCAGCAAGCTTCCCCCCCATGCTACCGCCCTTTGCGCTAAATATTCCTCAACGCATTGTACTGGGCACATGGGGGACCCTCGCATGCGCTGAACAACAATACTATCCCCCATCGCACCCTGATCGGTTTTAGACCTGGCTATCGTGATCACCATTGAATCACCCTTGATCAGGATGTGTTCTCGACACAGACCTCCCCCATATCCTTCTTATTTTTTGCTACCAGCTCGCTCACCTGCATAGCCCCATGGAATGCTAATGCGAAAGCGGCCCGAAATAGCACTGCCTCGGACTGGGAGGAACATATCGCGGGGAGTACCGACATCAACAGGGACAACATTTTTAACCCAATCGGGCGCCTTTCATCTACTCTATGACCCTCGAGGCGTTGCCACCCACGCAGTGCCTTCTTTACTAAAAAGGACGATGTGGGGTCCTTGATGCCATGCGCCTGCGCCATGAATGCAATGGCGGCCCGGTGCGTATTAGTCGTTGCTGCTGATCGGCCTGCCTTGTGGAGTGCTACTAAAAACTTTAGGACATACTCCTCCTTCCCCAGTTATCCCCTCCTGCTGGACCCAAAAATGCACAATAGGAACGAAACGCTCCTTCGTACGCTTTCCTTGTCCTGGGGGCTAGGCTTGCTCCCACGAGGTCCTGTAATCCGGGGCACCGAGCAACCAGAGAGCTTCGGGGAATGGTGCCGCCACTAGGTCCGCGGAGGGTAGATAACCCCTGAAGGCCTGCATGTGGGAACGAGAGAGCGCATCAGCCGCATGATTCAGCACACCCGGCACGTGCCTCGCCCTAAACTGCATGTTCAGTCTCATGCAAAGTAGTACAATTTCCTTCAATAATCTCAATATCCACTTGCAGCGTGCTGCCTGGTTATTTATGCATTCAACTACGGTCATGTTGTCGGACCAAAACACCACTGAGCGATCACGAAACTCACCCGGCCATGCCTTCAGAGCCACAAAAATGGGGAACAACTCAAGAAACCCAATGTTACCTGTGAGCCCACTGGTGTGCCACCACGCCGGCCATGTTTGCGCCGACCATCGATTACCAAAAATGGTGCCAAATCCAACGCTCCCTGCCGAATCGGTCCACAAACCCAGCTCGTCCGAGGATGCTGGTGGCTTGCTCCACACCACTCGACCATTGAAATCCGCCAGAAATGCCAACCATATGCGCATATCCTGGCGAACCTCTGCAGACAGTCTCGTGCGATGGTGTCCTTCTTTGAGACCGACCATGGCTTGGGCAATAGAGCGGGAAAAGGGACGGACCATTGGTATTACTCTAAGGGCAAAGTTAAGCTGGCCCACTGCTTGTTGCAACTGATGGAGAGTTACTTTTTCTTTGCTAATGCACAATTCTAGAGAAGCCCTGAATTTCATTACTTTGTCCCTGGGCAAACGGAAGCATCCCTCCACTGAATCGAGCTCAATTCCAAGAAACTCGAGTGAAGTAGATGGTCCCACCGTTTTCCCTGGTGCCAATGGCACGCCGAACCGCTTCATGAGATTGCAAAATTCCAACAAAGCCTGTGCACATTCCGCGTCACCGGCTGGCCCCAAGAACAAAAAATCATCTAGGTAATGCATAACATGTGTATAGCCCGTAGCTCTGGTAAACGCCCATTGCAGAAAACAAACTGAATTTCTCAAAATATGCACAAGAGATGGAGCAACCCATTGGCATACATCTATCCATATAGTAGCGTCCTTGGAACATAAAACCTAACAGACGCTGATCCTGAGGGTGTACCGGGAGCAACCGGAACGCTGATTCGATATCTGATTTAGCCATCAGCGCTCCGGGCCCCAGGCGATTCAACATGGCGACGGCCTCATCAAAGGATGCGTACCGCACCGAACAAACTCCTGGGTCAATCGCATCGTTCACCAAAAGACCCCTAGGAGCCGACAAGTTGTGAATTAACCTACACTCACCCGGGTCCTTCTTGGGGACTACTCCCAATGGTGAACATACAAAATTAGCAACTGGCGGTTGCCTATATGGGCCGGCCACCCGGCCACGGGCAACCTCCTTTGCAATCTTAGTTTCCACCACAGCCGTATTCTGCTGAACCGACAGTTGGTTTTTACACAGTGCTTCCCCCCGAAAATCCCCCACCGGGATGTGGAAACCATACGAGAAACCGTCCCGCAACACCCCGGCGGAGACATGATCAGGGTATTCATTTAGCCAGGGGATCATTGCCATGATATCTACGGGGGTAGGTAGCGAAGCCCCGTGGTCGACATTAGACCTGTTTGGCCCCTCCCTTACCCCCTGTATCACCATTTTTGGCTCTGCACGAAGTCTCGGGGTGTGAAGAGTGTCCGCACCCCGCACACTCATGCCTGAACTTACATGTCCTTGTGGCCTCGTGCACTTGCCTCTGTTAAAGTTCCAACAAACCCCTTTTCTACCCCCATTCCCACCGTTCCTCGGTTGGTGGTCAACTGCGGGGCCTGTCCGAAAGGGCGCCGCCGATTGATGGCGGGAGGGCGCCGACCCATTCCCGCCAAGTGAAGACGACTTTGTTGCGCCCGGCAGGAGCTGCTTCTGCCTAGATATGGAGTCGAGACAATCCCACGTCAGAGATGAATCGTGCTCCTTGGCCTTACGAAACTTACTATCATAACCCATCCATACATCACCCTCATACGTGTCATAGAACTCCATTATACGTGTCTGATAGCAGGCTAATTCAGACAAAACCTCGGGCCTACGTTCCCCCATGATCGCAGTAAACATTGCAAATGCCCTGGCCCAATTTGAGATTGTCTCATCAACCCTGAAACCCGCCATTTTTGCACGCCACACACTCGGGTGCCATAAATCCTTCTGAGATTTAACATACTCCACCTCGTGATGATCAGTCAGGAGAAAAAACATATTCACATACTTATCAGCCCAAATCAATTCCTTCGTGGCCAGCGGAATATGTTGGACCACTTTTTCCCTTCTTGAAGGTAACACCCCTTCCCTTGCCATTGGCAATGGCTGCTTACCCGAATCCAAAGCTGGTCCCGCTGTTTTTCCAACGCCAGTCGCCGGTCGTTCTGGAGGAACCTGTGAGGGGACAAGAGGGAGATTCGCTTTTGCGGCATCTCGCGATTGCCGCAACTGCTTCATTAGTAACCTGGCCTCCTCGGCCGTGTCTCCTGGCGCCGTCGTACCCTCGGTACTTTTGCCGAGCCATGCGGCTAACTGGGCGGCCAATTCCGGAGGCATGTCCTCCTCATTATTGGGCGTAACTACAACAGGGATCGGTTGGCCCGCGTCCGGCATCGGGACCGGGGCCTCCATCGGACTAACCGGGCTTGTCGGGGGTGACTCGGGAACCGGGGCCTCCCCCCCTGCCGCCCTATTCCTAGCCCTTTTACCTCTCCCAGCTGGGACTACTCCCGGCAATGCTGGCCCGATGACTTTCTTCGGTCTGCCCGTATTATTCATTGCCGCCATCTGTTTTTTCATGCTCGCCATATCCTTCATCAACATGCGAAGCATCTGTTCAGTCCCTGCCTTCTTTCCGGCCCTTTTGCCAGGCATCGTTGTGGGATATTCGGTCCTTGCTGCGCAACGAGGTCCTGGATCCAAAGGTTGGGAGACGCTGAAAGAGAAGAACAAAAAAATTACAAGTTCTCAAAATTGCTCCTTGTTCCGTCGAGGGCTCACGTGCAACGAGAGGGTGCAGCTTCCAAGCACAGGAACAAGAGGATGCTTCTTCGGATTGTTGCTCCTTTTATTCCTCTTCGGGAGGGCGTGTACCCTCCTCTGGTACGCCTACGGGGCGTGGCCAACGGTGTAGGTGTCTAGGAACAACCCTTCTTGGGCGGGAAAAGGCGCGCCCCGGCTACGGCGCTTCGGGCATACCAGCCGAGACACGCCCCCCGCCCAAAATGGTTTCCCGGGGGGATCCGGGCCCCCTACCATACGTTCGGGGGGACCGAGTGGTCGCCCCTTTCCATTTGTTTCTTATAAAGTTTCTCCAGTTTCACATATAATTCCTGTGTCTGAACTTCATTGTTGATGAACAAGGGCTCTCTGCCAGGTTGTCCACTCATGGCATTTCTTTCTGCCATTTGGGTGAAGATTAGGCGATTTGAAACTTTCTTTATCCTTGCTTCCATTAAGGAGGCCATTCTCGTTATAGCTCGCTTGCCACAAACAATTCCTTCTGCAATCCTGTGCGAGGGGTCATACTCAATCACCGTCGCTCTGCTCCGCGTTTTTCACACTTAACTTCTGCCTATAGGTTCCTTATCTAATCAGCATGCACACCACGGGCCCAGGATGTGCACCGCTAGTACAACTGACTCTCCCAGTACGGAAACCTACACTCGCCGTCTTGTCAATTTTCCAGCCTTTTGCAGCATCAGGTGCACGCTTTTGTCCCCCGCTCCCGAGAATCTCTAATTCAGTGGTTCAGCATGAAACCAAAATCGCGTGTAGCTCCAGTCTTTGAAAGTAAAAAAAACTTTAACTGTTTCACCCAATCTTATGACTGGAAACTGGGAACTGTCACATCAATGTTCAGGATCTGCGTTGATGGCGGAGAGGCAACATCATTCACTGGTGCATCAGACCAAGTTTCTCCTTCAACATGTAGATCTGATGAATGAGGACTTAAATGCTGAAAGTGAGAAGTGCTGGGCAGTCACCATGTGTCCCTTGGTAGACACCACTTGAAAAGGTTTTGCATAAAATGGAGCATCAGATTTTCATTTCCGCATATGGCGTGCCAGCACTCAATCTCCTCTCCTAAGACAATGTTCTTCGCATGTCATCTTTTCTCAGCATACACTTTCATCTTTTGTTTCTGAACCAAGTCCTTCTCACAAGTTGCATTCTTGTTTTTCTCTCTCTGATTGGTCCACTGGGGTATCTTGGTTGTCATTGCTCTCCAAAACATCAATGACGCAGGACTTTCACCTGTGGTTAAGTGAGGTTTTGGACAATAAGCTCTTACGGTAGAATTCAGCACAGTTTTTAAACCAAGCTTTTCAAAAGTAGCATGCTGCACTGCTTTCTTTAGCGTATTCATGAAATGCTGCAGCCACAACCTATTCCTCGAAGAAACTGGAACAAAATCACCACCGACCAACTCCTCACATCGCTCAACCAAAACCCTCCCACCCTCTTATTGGACCCAAACCAAGCTGCCACCAAACTCAAACAATGGATCACTCACAGCGCTGACGAATTAGCACCCTTGAAAAACCACCAGATCAAATCAGGAAACAAAAAGGCCCCCTGGTTCAACGATGACCTTAAGAAATCCAAGAAGCTATGCCGTACTCTAGAGAAAACATGGAGAAAAAACCCAACCACCGACAACATGACCACCTTCAAGGCAGCCACCCGCAAACACCACCAACTGATTCGATCCACCAAGAAATCAGCATTCAAGGATCGACTCGACAACAACGTCCATAACACCAAGGAACTTTTCAACATCGTCAAAGAATTCATTAACCCCACCGCAGCCTCAAACGACATTACTCCCTCCCAAGACCTCTGCGATTCGTTATCCTCCTTCTTCTACAACAAAATTGCCGTCATACATAACAGCTTCGAGAACATTTCCAACGAACAATCCTCTCCACCCCCCTCTGAACCTAAACCGCCCTCTAACAACCTCAGCGCCTGGAACCCAATCACCACTGAAGACACCATCCGCCTAATGAACTCCATCCATTCTGGCTCGCCAACCGACCCCTGTCCCCACCACATCTTCAACAAAGCAAACTCCATCATCGCACCCCATCTCCGTGATGTCATCAACTGCTCCTTCAACTCTGCTACCTTCCCAGAAAGCTGGAAACACGCCGAACTCAGCGCCCTCCTGAAGAAACCCACAGCAGACCCCTCTGAACTTAAAAACTACTGCCCCATATCCCTCCTCCCATTCCCTGCCAAAGTCATTGAGAAAGCCGTCAATAGCCAGCTCGCCGCCTTCCTTGAATCCAACAACTCCCTCGATCCCTCTCAGTCCGAATTTCGAGCCGAACACAGCACCGAAACCGCCGTCATTGCAGCGACAGACGACATCTGAACACTACTGGACAACGGAGAAACAGTGGCCCTCATTCTACTCGACCTCTCCGCCGCTTTCGACACAGTCTGTCACAGCACCCTTATACAATGCCTCAGCAACATCGGCATACAAGGAAAAGCCTTGGACTAGATCATCTCGTTCCTCGCTGGGAAAACTCAAAGAGTCCGACTTCCCCCATTCAAATCAGAGGCCACCGAAGTCATCTGCGGTGTACCACAAGGATCATCACTCAGTCCCACCCTCTTCAACGTTTACATGAGTCCACTCGCATCCATCGCGCGTCAACACAACCTTAACATCATCTCCTACGCTGACGACACCCAGCTGATCCTTTCCCTCACCAAAGACCCTAACACCGCCAAAACCAATCTTCACGAAGGCATGAAAGAAGTAGCCGAATGGATGAAAAACAGCCGCCTAAAACTTAACTCAGACAAAACGGAGGTGCTCATCCTAGGATCATCCCCCTCTGCCTGGGACGACTCATGGTGGCCTTCGGCTCTGGGCACAGCACCCATACCCACAGACCACGCACGTAACCTTGGCTTCATCCTAGACTCCTCACTTTCGATGACCAGACAAGTCAACGCAGTCTCATCCTCCTGCTTCAACGTACTTCGTATGCTCAAAAAAATCTTCCGTTGGATCCTCCCCCGAGACAAGAAAGACTGTCACCCCACGCACTGGTCACGAGTCGACTGGACTATGGAAACACCCTATACGCCGGAATCACAGCCAAATTACAGAAAAAACTCATCCAAAACGCATCAGCGAGACTCATTTTGGACATCCCTCGCCAAGATCACATTACCGGTCACCTGAAAGACCTCCACTGGCTTCCCGTCAACAAGAGAATATGTTCCGTCTCCTCACCCACGCACACAAGGCCCTTTACAAACTAGGACCCGAATGCCTCAACACTCGACTGTCCTTCTACACACCCACCCGCCAACTAAGATCCTCCAATCAAGCCCTCGCCGCAGTTCAGCGTATCCAAAGATCCACCATGGGAGGTAGATCCTTCTACTTGGCGGTCAAGACCTGGAACTCACTCCCCGCTCACCTCCGCCTTACACAGAACCACATCTCCTTCAGAAAAGAACTTAAAACCTGGCTATTCGATAAATAATGAATCCCCCCCCCCCAAGCGCCTTGAGACCCTCAGGGTGAGTAGTGCGCTACATAAATTCCTGAACTTGAACTTGAACTTGAACATGCTTTATACTCAGATGCTCTAAGTAAGCTTTAAACTCTTTACTGTTAAATGCAAGGTTATTGTCAGATTTCAACACTGCTGGAGCACCCCATGTCGCAAAGATGCCAACTAGTCTCTCAGTGACTCTGTCTTGAATAGTAGATGAGAGATCCTCAATAAAGGGAAATTGTGGGTATTCATCCACAACCACCATCAGGTGATGTCCATTACAAGTGGACCGAAACAATCAATGGCTACTCTCTCCCAGGCATACTTCAGGAGTTCTGATATGTTTAAGGTGTGCTGAGAAACTTTAGAGAAATGGCAGGTGCACAGATGATAGGCCTTTAATTCCTTCTCTACCCGCTCATCGAGATACGGAAACCATGCGCGGTCTAGGAGAGCTCCTTTTGTGTCAATGATTCCTCAGTGCCCTCAATGGGCCATCGGCCACCTCAGTCAACTTCTGTCTCAGACTCCCCGGAATAAGGATTCTCGACCCTCGCAATATAACTCTTTCCTGATTTATGGACAGTTTATCTTTGATATTTTTATATTTTTGTTCGTTACCATCACTGTTGAGAGGTTGAGGGTGATGCTAAAATGACTTATTGTAATTTGCACTATTGCAGATTTGCACAAATCATTTGCACTTGCCACTTTATAGGGAAATTAGCATAATGGAAAAAATTGTATATTTTAATCAAATACTATAAAAGGTGCTTTAGCATCAGGGAAGGATGTACAGCATATTCTATGCTAAGTATTTTTGGCTCTGTTCTGAGCTGTAATTGTGTAATTTGAAATTGTTATGTGTTATTTTGTTTTAATGAATGTAAGTTTTATTGTTTTGCTTATTTGGCTTGTCTTGACAACCCGAATAATAGCATTTTGAATTGACTTATGTGTGATTATATATTTTAACTTTAGCATGTCACTATCATGCCTCATGGCTGTGATAATCTGGGCTGATGAAATAGCATCTGGTGTGTTTAATTTTACAATGAAATTGATATCGGCTTCAGTCATCTTGGATGGAGTACCATGACCTTGTCTAGGCACACTCGAAAAGTAGTCAGCAGGGTTCTGATTCTTCCCTGAACAATGTATAATGTCATAATTGTACTCTTGTAGTCGTAGCCCCCAGCATCCAATGCGGGGAGGAATCTTGGCCTTTGGTTTGCAATATATATTTAATAAAGTTAGGAAAGCAGCATAAAAGGCTTTCCGTACAGGAATACCTGGAAATGTTCACAAGCCCATGCTGTGGCTAAGCTATCTTTTTCAGGTTGTGAATAAGCACATAATGTTTGGTACAAACTCCTACTTTCATATTTAGTTTAGTTTAGTTTATTTAGCACAGTTAATTAAAACCATTGCAATAAAATGTCATCATAGCGCTATTACCACGTTAAAAGCAAAAACGAAGAGAACCATCAAATTTAAATTCATACACATATTACTGACGAGGCAGTCGTGTAGTTACTGTTGTAATCATATGACTGGTTTCTAAAGCCGAGGATAAAATAATTTGATACAGAGAGGCTAGGGCAAAGTGCAAAAAAGTCTGTGAACTGTTTTTGGGGGGGGAGGACCTGGTAGGGCGCGGGCAGGAAAGGGTCAGAGCAGATTGTCCAAAAGTCTCACATATTTTCTAGACCTTGCAAGCACCTGAATATCTGGGGAAGTAAAGCAGAGAACAAATGCCTCCCAACATGTACTGATGACCCTTTTTAAATATACGGGTTTTAAAAGAAGTCTTTTGAGAGTGTCAAGGTCGGGACACCAGCACAGAAGATGCAACCATTTTTCAGACCTGTAGTTGCACAGTCTGCAAGCCCCCTCCTCACTTGTTGGAGCCCATTGTTTGAAGGCAGTGGAGCACAAACCTAAGAGATGCATGAACATTATATATTTACGGGCCACTGCGTTTAGACTATGCAGGAGGTAAGGTTGAGGTACTCCAGGCAGGTAAGAGTCGTTCAAGGGAAGAAGGATAGTTGTTGTTTTTAGGACCTGAATGTCCATGTGGTAGGAAATTTGTTTAACCTGCTTATTAATAACCCTCTTCCAGACTGTGTATGTGATAGAGTCTGCAGTTAGTAATGATTCGTAGATATGTAGCGTTCTTATGGCTTTTACAATTTGATGATTCCACGAATTCTGATAGCTGGCAAGAGTTTCTTTTAACCGGGCTTTAAGCGTGTTATCAGTGGCTTTTAATGTCCTTATATAGTATTTCAGGGTTTCAGCCTCACATAAAATCGATGCCTTGAAGGCCCAGCTCCAATCGTAGTCTTCCCCCGATGGATGTAATTTGGGAGATGGAAGATTTTTTTATAAATGGAAACCTGGGCGTGGTCGAGACTGGCTCAGCATGTGCCAGGAAAGGCCTGATCCCCATAACTTTAGGCAGGGGGAAGAGTGGCTTTGATCACCTTCAGAATGGGTTCGGCAGAAGGACTACTCAGGGACTGGTTGAGTCGAGTCAGGCTGTATGCTGTTTCTCCAGCTTTCTTTGTTAAGGCGGCCAAGTGGACTGATGATCTGGAAGACTCGCTAAACCAGACCCCCCGGTAATTGTATTTTGAATTTGTTTTGATCTTTGGGGGCCCAATGTTCCAAGTTTATTTTTTATTTTTCTTGCAGCGGCAGAAAATCAGGACCATGGTCTTATCCTGGTTAAGTTTTAGGGCATTAGCATTGTTGTTTTTGTGGAGCGTACTCAAGGCTCTTTGGAGGCCAGATTTTGCCTGCTGCATTATAATAATAAATCAGCGTATTGCAGAATGAACAGGTTCTTTTTTGCGAGGCCCAGTTTTGGCGGAAGGAGACTGCTTTTCTCCAAGAATCTCCCCAGGTCTTGCATATGCCACAATATGCCTTCAGGCATTCGGATGTCTGCTGTGCAAGGATTGCGTCTAACCCGACAGAGCTAACTTCGAGCATTGACAACAACCTCTGTATGAATCTTCGGATTGAAAAATGCCATTTCAGTAGCATTCCTAATGGCTTGTTTAATTTTATTGATACTTATCTCACATTCATGTGCCCAATGAAAGGAAACATTATTTTTCGTCAACTATCTCAATGGTACACTTACAGAGGCAAAGTCTCGTATACGTCTGGAACACTAGCTGGCCATGCAAAGAAATGAATGCACCATAGAAACATCTTGTGGGGGGATCACCATTTGACAGCACTTGTACTTTATCAGGATCAGGTGTCATATCCCATCAGAAAAGATGTGGCCAAAGAATTCTAACTTTGTCTTGTGGAACCCACAGTTATCAGCATATAAAGCCAAAGGCAAACCTGCATCCGCAAGTAGAGGACATACTTGTGTGATAGCCCTTATCATGCTCTGTTTGTGTAGCTCCGAAAAACAATACATGATCGCAATATTTTGATAATTATTCATGACAGGCCGTATGATATGTCAAATGATGGCTTGAAAAATTTCTGTAGCTCATGACACACCAAAACTTAGGCCCAATTACGATGTCGAGCAGACCGCCACCAACAGGATGTCGGTGGTAGTCCGCCCGACATCCAGGGTATCAGTCGGACTGCTGGATTACAATACCGGTGGACAGAGTGATTTAGGCGGGGGGAAATACTGCCACCTTGGACATACTCAAGGAGCCCATCAGGGCAGTGGCAGGAGTTTAATCCCTATAATGGAGGCGGTGCCTGCAGAGACACCGCCGTAGGGATTAGGATGTCAGTTTACGATCGCCTTTTCAAAGGCTGTCAGAAAGGGACTTTTGGGGCCCCCATGAGGGCCATCATCTGTGGTGGGCCACTGCTAAGAGGTCTGTGGTGCCCCTCCAAACATCCATGCATTGTGTACAAGGCAAAACATGGTGCCTGGCACCCGGTGCGTGGATGTTTTCAAAATGCTTTTTTCTATTGCGGTCTTGTTCCCCGAAACGATGGCGGTCAGATGCCTGTTTGCCCGCCATCGTAATGAGGCCCTTAGTCTTTTGTATCCAAACAAACCAACATTTGTAGAAACTGTTGCAATGTACCTGCAACTTGCTTCGAGTTCCAAATGATAATAACCTTTATTCAAACCAAGACGAGAAAGAATTTTCCACCATTTAATTGCGTTATCATATCAGCAGTTTGTGGACCTGGCTATCGCTCTTGTTCAATTGCACTGTTTGCCTGACGCATGTCAACTCATATGCCTACAGCTCCTTCACTATCTTTTTTGGCCACTAACTCTATTGGAAATACTCAGGGTGTGGGACCAGTACACCACTCAATGAAATCATGCTTAAGTAATGATTCAAATTCTTTTTCAATAGCATCTTGTAAATTAAAAGCAATTTGTCAATGTCTTTCAGGAACAGGACAACCATCCTCATTAATATGCAGCTTTACTTTCATAGTCTTAAGCTTTCCTAAACCATGCAACAATGAAGGGAATTAATTTACTATTTCATGGTGAGCGTTCATGTAGTAGATTACGGAAATCAGCCCCTTATCAACAGCTGTATTGAAACTGAGCAGACAGGCACTTCACGCTGTACCTTGAAGCACATGGATAAGTGTTTGTACCTTTGTTTTCTTGTGTTTCATCATCGCTACAAATGAACCTTGACTTTTTAAGGGCATTGAGACAGCCCATGTTTACACTTTGGTTTTCAATGGCTTAAGTTGCAGCAACAAAAACAATTCATTATATTTCTCCTCAGGAATAATGTTTAGCGCATGTTTGTCGATGATGGAGGGTATCGAACAATCATTTATTTCCAGTGTATTTTTGGGAGAATGTTTGAATGATTTCGGTACTTTAGCATATTGAATTTTCGTTGACCAACATTTTTTCTTCACAGGTGGCCATTCCAACACGCACATGCTTTTCTGAGGTAAACATTGACATGGCATAACCATCTTCTTCACTTTCACTTGATATTGATCTAGAAGAACTGCTTGACGATTATTTAGATGACAATTGACTTTGCCCAGTGTCTACTTTCTTAACTGATGTCGCCGTTTGACCTTGTGGATTTGCGTCTTGGCTGCTTTTAGTCATTTTGTCTTCGCACTGTGATGCTCTTGCTATTTCCTTTGCTTTGCAAACCATCATAAAAATAGTTCTCCTTCTCATAGTTTTTACATATCTGTCCAATGGCGGAACATTTACCTTTGTGTGGAAATGAAAATTCACATCTAAAACACAACTTCATTTTACGTGTAAACATCACCTTGTGTCTCCCAGACTCTGGCTTTGGTATACTTTTCACACTCATGACTGATTCATTCTGAGCATCTACGGCCTCCTAATCAGCAGCTTATCTATCTGCACACTATTGAGATCTGGCAGCCATTGACTCTTGCTCCAGACTAAGAGTTTCTGTCAGTATACGTTGTCTGAAGGAATTTGACAAGCATCCATCAATAACTCGAAGACATATAGCTTCTTCATCATTAAATAATTGATCTTACAAGTGTTTGATGAGTGTTTCGAATCTCTCCACAAATTCATTGATGGTTTCACCAACTTTCTGTCATTCTTGACTGAAAATGTTTCGTTCGTAATATATACATTGGGCATTGGACTGAACTTGGGATTCAAAATTTCTTTAATCTGACGGTATGTGGTTTCTACGTCAGTTTCTGCATCTTCCTTATGTCTTCTTTTATGGAACCATTATGTTTATTGATAAAGATCTGATGCATCTTTACACAGCTGAGTGCCTACAACCTTTGGCCAGCAGCGTTTATCATAGAATATAATCATACACAGCTTTGCCCCTACAAACCGTGGGCTGGCAGCTATAGATAGATGTGGTGTAAGATCAGCACACAAATCATTATAAACAATTAAAATAACTAACCCACCTGCTCCCACCCAACCCCCATCCCACACACCAGTCTTGCCTCGCCCAAGTCATTAGTAGGAGAAGGCCTAATTACAAAAAAAAAGGAATTGACCCCTGGTTCCCATTTGATTAGGTGATAGTACTTCCGCTGCTCACTCTGGGAGGAGTTGTAGTATTTGTAGATATTTGGGGCATGTGGTACCCGCAGCTCTATTGAGAGGATCTGAATGAACAGGGCCCAAAACTCTGCATAGATCTCCTCATTGTGCTCTGCTACTAAAGACATGCACTCTATCGCCTGTGTTAACTAGAGTTTATGTAGCCATGCCGTGTGGTCAGGGATATTCAATGAGCCCCACAGGGCTAAAATTACTTGCCATGCGGCAAGCAGCGCTAGAGCTATCTGTCTACCCCTCAGAGAGCGCAGGGGGAACGTCAGAGGGTTAGTAGGCCCAGGATGGTGTATGCTGGGAAGCGTGGGATAGTGGTATTGAATACCTATGTTGTCTAAAACACATTCCCAGAAGCGCGTCAGTTTTGGGCAATGCCATAGCAAATGGACCATTGAGCCTTTCTGTCCACAAACCCTCCAGCATTTTTCCTAGCATCCCATGGATGTGTGCGGGTGTAAGAGATACCAGTATGTTAGCACCTTGTAAACGGATTATGTCCCAGCCGTGCTGTGCGCTGTGTGGTGAACCCTAAAATGTATATCCTCCCACTCTTTGTCTGAGAGAGCGTGCCCCAGTTCCACCTCCCACCGCAGTTGCCCCTTGGTTCGTGCTCCTTCTTTGCCCCTGGATAGATTCATTTAGAGTTAATAAATGAGGGGTTTTTCATTATTTTTACAAACTAGCCATTTCTCAAAAATTGTCAGAGGCCGAGAGACCAACGCCTGAAATGCAGGCAGGCCAGGTGAACCAGTGACATAATTGAAGGTAGTGAAATGCATCAGCTTGAGGAAGAACGTACTCCTGTTTCAATTGCTCAAAGGGGATTAACCCTCTGGTTCATACAAGGAGCCTATCTGTTTGCATCCCTGTTCTCCGCACCTACTGAACACTTCGGATCTGCATCCTGGGGGAAAATCGGGATTGTCTGTTATTGGGGACATCATTGAGGGAAACATTGTCAGGCCTTTTTAACGGGCCACTCTATCCCAGACTCTCATAGTGGATAATGTTACTGGGGAAGAGTACAATCCCCATGCTCTCTGCTTGCGTGGCAGCCAGACTTCCCACCAGATATTCACTTCCCCAACTGTCTGATCCATAAAGGACCAATATTTCTCAGATACTGGTTGGTTCCATTCAACAGCATAGCAGAGGTGTGCAGCTTGGAGGTATCTATGGGCCAATGGAAGCCCACCCTGCCCTCTTGTTTGGGCTGCACCAACTGTGTGATTGATAGACAAATCTATTAATTGCTAGTTGCAGTGTGCGTAGTGCCTTCCGAGGCAGAACCAGTGGCAGGGTTTGGAAGATATAGAGGATATGTGGCAGAACCATCATTTTGACTGCCACTATTCATCCAAACCAAGCAAATTTCAGCTGCTTCCAGCAGTCCAGTGCCTTAAACGTTTTATCGATAAGTGCCGTACAGTTTAGAGCCACGGTCTTAGTGATGGTTGTGGCAAGCAGAATGCCAAAAAAAGGTATGGAATGCGCCGCCCGCAACAGCGGAAACCTCCTCTCCAGCTTTTCTTCCTGGGAAGGAGCCACTGATAAATTAATGATTTGGGATTTGTTTAGGTTAACTTTAAATCCAGAGATCTCCCCAAAGCACCTTAGTTTTTCTAATAATGCCGGTAGAGATTTCTGAGGGTTCATTAATGAGAGGATGTCATAATTTGCATACAGACTGATAGCATGATTTCCCCCCCCAAATTGGATGCCCTCGATCTGCGGTCGTTTGTGGATTCTTTGTTCTAGGGGCTCGATAGACAGTGCGAAGTGGAGAGAAGCTAGTGGGCATCCCTGCCGTGTGCCATGTGCAATTGGGAACAGGTCAGAGGATGTTCCATTGACTCCTGCAAACGCTCTCAGGGCATGATATGTGCAGCTGACCCATTTTATGAAAACCCGAAGTGGCTCAGTATATCGAAGAGATATGTGCAGCGCACATGATCAAATGCTTTTTTGCGTCAATAGATAAGAATAGGGCTTCTCTATGCGACCTATGTATGACATCCATAAGGTGGAGAAGTCTTTTAGTGTTATCTCCTCCCTGTCGTGTGGGGATAAAACCTGCTTGGTCTGGGCCTGTCAGGCCCGCCATTAGCGGGTTTAGCAAGGCTGCCAGAATTCAGGCAAATAATTTTGCATCAATATTGAGTAATGATATGGGGCGGTAGGACCCACATTCTTTAGGATCCTAAAATGGGCTTAAGAATTACCGATATTGAGGCTTCCACCATGGAACTCGTAAGGGAGCCTGCTTCAACAAAAGAGTTAAACAACTGCATTAAGAGTGGCGCTAATTCCGGACAGAAAGTTTTATAGAATTGAGTTGTGAAGCCATCAAGACCCGGTGCCTTATGCAACTTAAGATGTGCGATTGCCGTGATTACCTTCTCAAATCGTATCGGTTTGTCAAGTTGGGCTGCTATTGCCTCTGGCAATCGGGTGATTGGACTGTCTTGCGTGACTCAGATTGTGAGGTGTCTGGCTCAGAACACCTCTACTATTTATATGTCTACTTGCACCTCCTCACTGGAAGGTTGATTGATCGAGAGGTCAATGCTACCACTCTCCTAGCTTGAAGCCTTTGTCCAAGCAACCGGCTGCTTCGGTCACTACTCAGATAGGATTTATGCCGAAGCCTGAGGAGGGCGTATTCTGCCCTATATAGGTCCAGGCTCTTCAGGAGAAGCCTTTTCTTCTCCATCTCCCTCCAGATTCTATGTGCCCCTGTGAGTTTGTGTACGGCCTCCATCTCTGCTACCTCCTGCTATATGCTCTGGCATTTCTCTTGAAGTAATCAATTCTATGCCACAGATATCGCGATGAACTCACCCCTTATCACTAATTTTAGCGTTTCCCATACTGCTGCCAGGGAGGGGTTCCCCACATTATTAATGCATGGAAAATCTTGCAGTCACGCTCAAACAGCTGCCACTACCACCGTGCATTGTAGGAGGCTCACCCGCAGCCGCCATCTAGAAGGACTCTTTTCGAAAGGCATCTGCCTGCATCGTGACCATAATTATAGTGTGATCCGATAAGGATCGAGGCTCCATGGATGCATCTCTCAACCTTGGTGCCAGAGCCGCTGATGCCAAAAAGTGATCTATGCGTGCATATGTTTTGTGTTCAGCTGAATAAAACACATAGTCCCGCGCTCCCCGGTGTTGACAGCTCCAGTTGTCCTGAAATCCATGTGGAGCAAGCCAATGCAAGCCCTTGGCAGAGAAGGATCCCACATGCGCGGACCTTTGACCAAGGCGGTTTAGGGAGAAGTCCATTACCAGGTTGAGGTCCCCCCACCAAGATCGCCGCATCCAGAGATGCCAGTACATCCACTAAGACATTAGTAATGAAGGGCTCTTGCTGTATGTTTGGGGTGTATATGTTAGCTTGGGTAAAGTGTGTAGATCCCCATTGGACTCTGACCGCTAATAATCGTCCCCTGACTTCAGATATAGTGGAGACTATCTCGCAGTTGAATTTTGCGCCCAAGAGAATAGCTACACCATTGTTTTTGGTTGAACTTGAGGACCAGAGCTGGCGAGGGAACCTTCAGGAACGCATACATGTGGTGTCCCGTGGTAGGAGGTATGTTTCTTGCAGCAGGTAGATCTCACCCCGAGTTCTCAAGTAGGGACAAAATCGCTGTGTGTTTGACTGTGTGGTTGAGGCCTCAGACTTTGAGGCTCTCAATCTTCAAATCTTTACCTATGTGTTACCTAGGGTGTGAGAGTGGTGCGCTGTGCTTAATAGGCAGGGGACTACACAGGGGATACATGAATTAGAATTTCTCTGCCTCTTTCTACTACAATAAACTACCTGGGACTGGTGCAAAGGAAAACATTTTTTTTCCAAAGATCAACAAAAGAAAACCTCAACTACCCCAATGAATTGAACATTTCAGCCATTTGGCTAACAGACGTTGACGTCAGTTCGTCAAGGTAGGAGAGCCCAAGGCGGCGTCGGCTGGCAGTCGTCTGGTTGTCCTTGACGTTTCCGCTCTCTAGGGAATCTTCCAGGTATCTCTCGGATAGGTACTGGCATCAAGCAAGGACGTCCCTCCGACACTGCCTGAAGTGGAGTCTCCCAGCGCCAAAGCCGATCAGTTCAGGGTGAGACTGGCTGGTCTGGAGAGCCGGCAAGAGAATTGATTACATCCTTTTATTCTTTACCTATTGTCTCTGTGTCCGGTTTATGACTGGAGGAGGACTTCCCTACTCTATCCAGTGTGGGTCTTTATTTTTTGGGTCCTCTGAGAGTCTGCCACCGTCATCCTGTGACGTCATTCCTCTGATACCCAGGACCTCCTGCGCTTCCTTCAGGGATTTGAGCTGTCTTAATTTCCCCTCGTAGCAGTAGATGCTATGGAAGGAATGTCCCCACAAGTAAAAAAAACCCTTTCTCTCTGAGGTGTTATGTGAAGGAGCGAAATTCTCTGCGTTTGTAGAGCGTGGTCAGTAAAGTCTCCTAGAAAACATTGCTGTGTGCCCCATGAACTGCATTGGGTGGGCGTCTCTTGCATGGCAAATGATGGTTTCTTTCATGTGAAAGTCATGTACGCAGACTAAGATGTCTACCGGAGGAGCTTTATTTCCTTTCGGCAGGCCGACGCGATGTGCATGGTCAATCTGAATGTCCGAGCTGCATTCTTTGCCCAGCACCTGTCAGAATAGAGCGAATACGTAGGATTGGATATCGTCTCCTTCTGCTTGAGTTGGAAAACCTCTGATGTGGACATTGTTTCTTCCACCTTGATCAATTTTCTAGGTCTTCCGCTTGAGTTTGCAGTTCTATATGTTGATCTCTTAGAACAATGATTTCCTGCTGCATCATTTCAATCTCCTCATCTCTGCTGGTCTCTGGCTCTGCTAGGGTCACAACCCAATCTCCCACCTCCTCCAAGTCCCTCCACAACTCCATCAAATCAGCTGGTAGTTGGCCTTGTATTGTTTGCAGATATTCCCAGAGGGAGGTGAAAAGTGTGGTCATGAAGGCCTTAGTGACGGGCCATCCATCCAATCCGCCCCTTCTTGTTGACCTTCCTCTCCCAGGTATGTTCCGGATGGGGTTCCCATCAGGGACTGCTTCACCAGCATATCTTTCACCGAGCGGTCCTTTTTGGTCCGAGCTGCTGCCATTGCTTCTGTTCCTGAAGCAGACTCGGCCGGGGGAGACGGGGGGAGAGGTCTTCTCCGCAGTCATTCCTTCCCTCTGCTTGCCTACGCAGTACTAAGCTTTTGGAGCCTGTGACACCACTGAGGTCCAGATCTTAAGGAGAGTATGCCATGCTGCCTATGCGTGTTTGTATGACATCTTCTGTGTGTTGCCCACCCACCCGTTGGCTGCCTCTCACGGGGGCGAGTGAACTATAGTGCGTCTGGCTGGGTCTTATTGCTATCCATCAAGGGCCTTGATCGTATCTTACTGGTGTGTTTGCTAATAGGCCTCTGCTGCTTTATAAGCCTCCCTAGTCGTGCTCTCTAGGGTCTTTTCCCTCCCCTGATGAGTTGCTCCGGTGAGGAGAGTGAGCTTGGTGTGTGAAGGTATCTCCAGGACCGCCTAACCCCTCCGATTCACTGAGTTATACTTGGCTTCTGGCAGGCAGTCCCTGCGGGCCCCTCCAGGGTTGAGCAAGGATTCAGGTCTGTCATCCCTCTCAAACTATGTTTATGTCTGGCAGACGGAGGCTGCAGGCGGAGGCTACCGGAATCTCAGTCGTCGCTCTCCCAGAGGTCAAGATTCACGGCCTCCCCGGTCCGGTGAAGGCCCTCGGGTCCCTCTCCCAATTATCGGATCTTTAAAGGCCGCTGTCTTCCACTATAGGCTCAGACTCCATGTTGCTAGGCCCCACCTCCTTCATCCATCACTATCCAGAGCCTCACAAGCAGAATATTAAAGCCTTTCAGCAGGTACTACCGCCATGGGGTGGTTTTTGGGTGGTTCCAGCGTGTCTCCCCCACAGCGATGCATGGTGGGAGAAAGCTATATCAAAGCAAAATGTTGGCGGTGTCGGAGAGACTCAAAAACACGTCTCATCTGACGCCATCTTGGCCACACCCCTATGTCTTCTTTTACACCATCACCAACAAGGTTTTGAGGTCTTTGATTATCTTTTTGTTATCAGTCTCTTCCAGTACATCAACTAAATCATCAAATATCTCTATCCAAACAATTCACTTCTCACCAATTTTATGCTTTTTGGTGGTATCAAAAGATTGTGATGATTTCAGGAAGGTGGCAGCATTGTAGCTATTTATAGGAGTGGCTGACATTGAGGGTGGAGCTCTGTCAGAGTTTGTCGACTGTCTACTAAGGACCTAATTCATCTGAACTATCTCTGTGGCCCTGCAATGGATCAGCCTCCAGATCATCCTGGACAGTCCGTTGTACAATGACCTTCTTCTTGGTTGCCATCTGAACCCTTAACTTCTGGAGACCTCTGGAGTTGTTCTGAGCATCCACTTGGCAGCTCTGAGTGGTGCGCCACTTCAGGTAATGGACAGCTCAGTAAGCACAACTCTTGTGATTTTTCTTGGGTCTCCTCACCTGGTGCTGCAGTCGTAAAGGTCCACTTATCAAGGCTCTGGTGTGTGCAATGAGAGTATTCTTTCTGGTCAATTGTTTCACAAGTGCTTTATGTATTTGACTACTGCAGTGTTTTGCACTTCTTTTCTGTATCTGTACATACCAACATGACGGTTTCTTATAGGATGACTAATTAAGGAAAATGACCCAAATATTAATAAATGATTCTAACTAGTGACCATATCCAGTCATAGGCACTTGTTGTAGGTTCAATTCCTTATAGCGTCGACGGCGTTTCAACCCTTAAGAATTCTTAATTAGTCATCCTATAAGAAACCGTCATGTTTATGTTTATTTGTGTGTTGTTGTAATTATTCTTTTTGGTTTCATATGTATACACTTGGGACACTGTGCACCCGTACAGTTCTTTGTTGTGCTTTTCACATGATTATGTGACAAACTATATATCGATTGTATAATTAAACAACGTATGTTTTGAAATATAAACATTACTGAGACTGATTGAAACTTGTCCCTGCATCTCTTTTCGACATCTCCTTCCACCTTTCGTTGTTATGCTAAAGTGCTATTAAGCAAATATTTGAATCATTTATACAAATATCATACCACAGGAACCGCTGTTCTTTGTTATAAAATTAATTTGGCATGGTAGCGTGGTACCTTTATGTATGGCCTGATCAGCAGGTACTCAGCCAACAACATGTAGATTCTGTGGAATGCTTTTGTTAAAGTCAACTGCTTCACAGTGGCTGGAGTTGCACTTTGACGCCACATGCATTAAGCATTGATTCCGTACTTTGATACCACACACCTGAAATGCACAAGCAGTTTGCTTGGACCACAGCAAACTCCCTAGGAGAGCACTGTTGACCTTTGGGTTACTTATCCTATCCTCGTCACCCTTTGTACCTCTTCCTCAGGCTGGGTACCAGCTAATGACTATGCCCCACATGGAGTTTAGTATTGCACATCTTTATTCTTCTGCAAGTAACTGCAAAACCACATTCTAAATCACGCTCTAACACCTACGTCACAGCTCTATGGAGTCCATCAAAAGTCAAAAGGGTTCCATCATTGCTAACTGCACAGCTGATTGGAAAAAATGTCGGGTAATTGGTTTACTGGATAGTGTTTGCACTTCACTTCATTTGCAGGCATTGCAAAAATTAGTTGGAAAATGTGAAAACCAAATCACACACCTTCTGGTATTGTTTGCAAATTCTGTCATCAGCTCAGGGCTATCAAAGTTGGGATACTGAAAGGAATATTTACAAGCTCCTATCGCCACCACAACGTCACTTTCAGAGTAGAAGTTATTAAAAGGCACTTTAAGATTGTTTATGTGCAGGAAGGGGTACCTTCCTGCACATTAACAATATTCCCTTCAACATAGGCATCCTTGCACTAACGTACAAGGGTGCCTGTGTTGGCGCTAGGCAGCTAAAATTAGCACCAGTGCAGGGGGAAACACAGGGCTGCACCACATTTTTGTAAATATGGTGTAGCTCTGCGTTTCTAAAGTGGTGGAGGGCAGCGTTAAGCCAAGAAGGTTAACGCCGCACTCCGTCACTGCACTGTAAATATGCCCCTGAATTGGCTAGCTTTAACAGTGATACCTCCTGTTCCCAACATTGGCGGTATGGCGGTAATAGCTACTAATAATGCTATTGTGCTACTACTTTCAGTTCTAGATCCTCTCCAAATGTAGGAATAAACCTACAGGGGCAGATTTCTGTCTGAATACTCACACTTTCTTTTTGAAATACAGCATGAAAGGTAAGGCTGGAGTTTACAAGCCACACAGTAATGCTAAATTTGCAACATTGTATGCTAGATTTGCAACAGTGTATGCACAAGCGTTTAGTGAAACCTACACATGTACTTTGCAAAATACTGATGCTATTTTTCCTGGGGTATTGACACTCTGTGACAGCATGAGGACAAATCAGGCTGCTGATAAGCCTCCTGTCTGTTACAAAGACAGCTTTCATGATTTCCAGACGCCATTGTCAATGGTGGGGCAAGGTCACCGAGGAGAAATTAATCAATTACTTAGCAGCTATTATCCAGAGATTAGTTGGAGACCCAACTTGAACGTAGGCTTTTGCTTTCAGGAAGATAATTGCAGTCGTAGAAACTTTCCATTTATTCTATGTTTACCGGCTGCTTTTGTTGCTTCGAGTACTCTGCAGTTAGAGTCAAGGTTTTGACATTAAAGTGAAGAGGAACGTTTTATGTGCTATTGGCTTTGCAGAAAAACGTTTAGTGTTTTCACATAGAATCCTTGTTCAAACTCTGCTTCACTTGTTTTGCTTTATTTACATTATTTGGCTGTCTTTAGCTATGGCGATTTTAATTCATTCATGTTTGTGTGCCTGTGCACAAGAGGCCTCATACATTTTGATGCTATTCCCTCTGAGGCTCTCATTCAGACTGCTGACCATGGAAGTGGGCTACCAAGCCCAGGGCATGTAGGAATCAGTGGCAGTGGTACCCACCTGATCTGCCACCTAATCTGTACAAGGCAGGATGGGGAGTTCAGAATGTGGTTCAGTGCTTAATTTGTAAAACAATAAGGGACAGATTTACAATTACTGGCGCATCCCTGCATATCAGCAGGGATGCGCCAGTAATTGTGCCCGCACCTCCGCCACCCTTGATGCGCCGCATTTACAATGCAGCGCACCATGGGGCAAAAACGGCACAGATGCATCACGCATTTGTGCCGTGAAAGTGGCGCATTGCTGTAGTTGCGTCGCAATCGCGACGCAGCTCCAGCAATGATCAAGGGGGCCCTATGTGCACAATGCTGCGTCAATCCTTACACCTGCTTCAAGCAGGCGCAGGGTTTTGACGCAGCATGGGCCCAAAAGTGACTGAGTGAAATCTTGTAGATTTCACTCAGCCACTTTTGGGAGGCGTTCCTGTGCCGGAACGCCTCCCCCTGCGATGGTACGCCTCTTCTGGCGCAGTTCTTTACAACGTGACGCATCTGGGAGATGCGTCACGTTGAAAATACCCCACACCATGGCGCATCTTTTGCGCCGCTGCTGCGTCACAAAAGTGACGCAACGGCGGCGTAAAAGCAACGCAAGGGGCTTATAAATCTGCCCCAATGTGTGGGCCCTATTCAGATGTCTACTGCAGTTTGCACCACACATTGCCACTGTACTTGCACAGAGGGAGAGAATGTGGCCTAACGGCTAGGGCGGTCGACCTCGGAGCTGGGGAACCGGGTTCGAGTCTCAGCAGGGACACTCATCATTCTGTGATTCTGGGCAAATCACTTACGGCCAGATTCATGAAGCTTAATTGCGCTCACAAAGGGCCAGATTCTGAGAATCTGGCCCTTTGCGAGCGCAATTTTTGCATTTGGGATTTGGAATTCGCTAATTTGCGAGGAATTACATTTAAGGAATCTCTATTTGAGATTCCTTAAATGCAATTCATCATCCATTTTTAAATTGCGAAATCGCAATTTCGGGCCGCTATTTACCGCGAGGTCAAACCTCGTGGTAAATAGCGAAAACTTAGAAAAATGCTTTTAAAAGCATTTTTCTAAGTTGCATGTTGCACACACACATGTCCTTTGGACATGTGTGTGCGCAACACCAATGTAGTTTACCTTTCAGGGGTGCTACAGGGTGTCCTTTTGATACCCCTAGCACCCTTGAAATCGCATCCTTATTTGCTATTAGCAATTTGCTAATCGCAAATAAGGAATGTGTAGGAATCGCAATTTATTTTGCGATTTCTACATGAATCCCGTTTTGCGAGTCTGTAATAGCGATTCCTTATGAATCGCTATTACAGACTCGCAAAACGGGTCTTTGATGAATCTGGCAGATAATATCCTCAGGCCTAACAAAAAAGAATGTGTCCATCTGTAACTTAACTGGTGCTCATGTATAGTGCTCTGACCTCTCTGGGTCGAGTTCGCGCTACATAAAACTACTAACCATCACACTGCTGCAATTGCGACTATTCTAGGCTGCCAAAGCTTTAAGAATGGCTTTGGTGGCAGGTATTAGTTGTTTTTAATGTATATTGAATTAACAAAAACTGTATTTTTGTTAATCTTTAAATTGCACAAACACGCCACCATGTGGCAGCTGTCATAGGTGTGGGTTTCGGCAATTAAGTGCCGGTGGTGAGCATCGGAAACCACCGGGTCAAATCATCTGTCATTTCTTTTTTCTTCCTTTTTCTTTTCTCTTCTCTTTCTTCTCTTCTTTCTCTTTCTCACTCTTTCTCACCTTCTTCACTTCTTTGTTATTTCTTGTTATAGAAAAAGATATATCTGATTTCTGTTCTTATACTTATATTGTTATATTCTTAATAATCCTATTATTAGGTAATTTAAATAATAATTATTATTATATATTTATTGTGTCGTACTGTAGTTGTTCTATCTAATTTCTGAGTCTTCAATGCAAATTAATTAACCCAAAAAATAATAATCTGTCAGCTCAGTGCTGGCGGAAGCCGCTGTCTTACCCTTCCCAGGGCTCAGGAAATGGTAGCAGATAGAATTAATCACCCTGCACTTCAGGGTACCAAGGAAAGTTCTAGAATTCTATTACTTGGGGTGCACAAGCTTTCAGACAAAAAGAGAGTCCCTGGAATTGTCCTGCTGGATCCTCACCTAGAATGAGTTGCATGGTTGTCAAGCGGAACAGGGACTTTAGCTTCCCTTTGTGGCACTGCCATGATGATATTTGGCATCACAAATGCTATTCGTCCACCTTAGTCACTGCCTGCATGCCCCTCAGGGCTGGATTGGTAACGCGGGCACTCGAGAAATGGCCGAAGCGCCGGTAGCCGAGTTCTAGCTGTGGGAAGCTTTTTTGGCCAGCCTGAGGGCTGTCTGTGTTGTTCGGATGCCGCCAGCGGCCCAGTGGGTTACTGAATGGCCTTTCTAGAGGCAGATGGGCAGAGGTGTCAGTCCCTTTCTCTTGCTGGGCCAGCCCATTCATGTATGCTGATTGAGCGGGGTCAGGGGGCCTGAGCAGAAGTAGTCTCACTTGCATTCATTTGTGGCTCAGCTGTGTGAACTAATCTGGGCCTTTTTTATCTAAGTGAAGTTAATAAAACATGCCCCCCACCCCCTTTATTTTCATAAAACTTCGCTGCAGCAGTGTTTTGCAGAAAGGCAATATGCAGATGTGGGCCACTTTTTTTGGGTATCCAACCCTGATGCCCCTGTAATCAAGGGCAGGCTGATAGGAGTGAATAGGCACAGGCAGAGGAAGTGCGTCCCCAAGAAAAAATGAAGGCCTAAAACCCTCTTCCATGCCCCAGTCATTGCTAATGAGTCGGGAATCTTCAAAAAAATGTCTTGAATGCAAGTCTACCCACTTAGATGGGTGCACAAAGAGGATGGTACTTCCAGCCTTTGTTTCAACTATCCAAGCAGTCACCTAAACGAATTGACTTGGACAAGTGAGCGGGGTGTAATGACTGTGACAAGTAAAAATAGGCCTAAGAAGAAAGAAGATTATGGAATGGTAATCCAGAAACAATCTTGCAAAACAAGGTAGAACACATTTGTTATCAAACTTGTTACATGTTTGTTCTTGTATAATAACGTGTTCCTTATAAAGGTTCTTCATATCTAACTTCTGAATTTTCTTAGTGTTGTAAATGCAGGTGTTATTGTTACCCATTTTAATGGAAATCAATATACTGCCATTCTGAAGGACCGGATTCGAATTCTTAACCTGCTGATCGCCACATGCTTCGCCAGTGATGGAGTCACTAGGCCATCCTGCCGGCTTAATGTGAAATTTAATTTCATTCCATGGTCCTCATTCTCAATATAGGAAATATAGTACTTTCAAAAGCAGGAGGCTGGTTTAGAGATGATAGTGACAGAAAATCCTAGGAGGAATTCTATCTCCAATAGAAAACTGGCTGGCAAAACCATCCCATTTCATTTGCTGCCAGAGTTAGCATTTATTCAGCAAATCAGAGGATCCACCAACTAAGAAGGTCTTTTAGAGTTTGGCAGAAATGTGCCATCCACCAAAAACTGCCAAATGCATCTTCCACCCTCCTCTCAGCCCCCCCTCCCCCATCCAGTCACTTAAGACATCAAGAGAATGTATGTAATCACTCATTCTTTTCTCTACCTTTAACTCTCTTTTACCTCCTGCTTCTCCATTTCCATTCTCTCCTATTATTTCATTTTCTTCTTCCTTTGCTTCTTTCTTTCTCACTGTACCTGTTATTTCCCATTCTCTTTACCCTTCATTTTCTCCAACGGTCCTCACATTTTTGTCCACTTGTGTCCTCCTTTCATACCTTCCCTATACACCGCTCTTTCCCATTTTCATTTCTTCTCCTTCTCTTCCTCTCATCTCCCCTTCATGTTCCTTGCTTACTGGCATGCTCTCAAATGGTCTGGTTACACAAGCAGAAGGCTATGTTCGAGAATTAGGAATACACTCAATCATCAGCTGAATCCAAAAAGGCTCTTTCCTGGAGGACACAAACCACAAAGAGGTAGGGTGCCGGTGGGAACCATAGGAACACAGGACCCCGGATCGGGTACAGCACCTCCTACTTGAAGTCCCATGGGCCCGTCTAAAACAGGAAGGCCATCCTTAATGGAAGAGGATGCCTCACACACATAATAGTGTCTTGCTTCATCATCAGCCTCCTCTCTCCACCCTGGTAAGAAGATACTACCAGGGCAGACTCAACCCCCGCGAACACTTGGCGAAAGGAGGGAGTTCTTACATAAAACTATTGGACAAGCAATGGGATCCAAGTACATTAAAAATACCTACGGGTCCCTCAGTTATCACCTTTATTCGTGAGGACCCTAGGTATGCTAAAAACCAAACCAGTGACGGGTATCACAGAGTACGATGACTCAAGCCTGTCTCTTTCTTGCCAAAATGTTTCTGCCCTCAATAATTAGCCTAAAAGGCTGGGGGCATTCATCAGGGCTAGTGGATACTTATCTTATTAGACTAGGAGTCCAAAGGACCCTAGATATCAATGCGAGTAAAACACCTCTTGAGTTGCCCAAGTGCCTCCTACCTGGGCTACTAATCCTGGATTTCGTAGATACCCTAAGCTTTAGGGGATACCGGCAGGCAGGTCAAGGAGAGGGTGGTATCCTTCATTGTCACACTATTGTCAGAAGAAACACCACTCCTGCCAACCTGGGGAATTCCACTCCTTGCCGCTGGTACCTCCTGGAGGACAACAGCATCAAGGCAGAGAGTACCAACCTGGCCAGCACAGGTAAAGCTGCAGCAGTGCTGAAGTAAGTGCCTGTGATGCTCACCAGCAACCACTGACACAAATAAAGCACTGAAATGTGTACCTCCCCCTCCACCTACACACCTCTCCTTCAATTGAGGACTTCAGAAAAAAGTTCAAGACCTGGCTGTTCGACCACCACAGCCACCTGACCGAGGCTCACAAAGCCCTGGAGACCCCCGGGTGACAAGTCATGTGGTACAAGACCTTATTATTGATTATTTAAGTCTTCTGATAAGCAGACAGCCAATCAACCCACAAGGGAAAAGCAAAAAGCAGCACATGACAGTGCAATTAACCTAACGCAATAAGAAACAGAAATGAGTATCCCTTACGTACATATATTCAACATACAAAACCGTAGAGGTGGAACATAGTGAATCATTCCTCCTTACAATACTTCAATACTTGAAGCCATGTACTAACAGTAAGAATAGACTGCGCTAGCTATTCGAACTGGTCAAACACCAATCTAACAAACTGGTAAAACCTCCAAAGAAACCCCCAAAGTGCTAACATCATGCAGGGAATTTTCCTCCTTTTTCTGTGACAAAATCTCTGCCCTAGGAAATTAAATAATATAGGCTATGCACTCCCAAACCACATTGGATCCACCTATTTTCTCTGCGCCGCATTCCCAGTCTTTACCCAAAAACCTAGAACACTGGTCTAACGTCATAGTTTACGACGAACATTCTGTCTCAAAAATTCTGTCTTCCTTAAACCCGAACAACCACTACAATGATCCTTTCCCCTCTAACTGCCTAGCCACTGCATATCAAGGTATCATCCCTATTTGGACTCCAAAAATCAACGCATCCCTCCTACAGGGAACGATAGCTGACTCTCTTAAAGCCAGCCAAGTCGTCCCTGTCTTAAAAAAACCTACGCTGGATCCTGCATCCCCTGACAACTATAGGCCTGTATCCAACATCCTACTCCTAGCAAAAGTTCTTGAGAAATGCGTACAGCAGCAGCTGAGTAAACACATCACCAACTTCCAGTTTCAGATCTGGTCAGAGCACTGAAACCATCATACTACACATCGTGGATGATGCTCTACAAGCCCTTGATCAAGGCAAAACATGTCTCCTAATCCTCCTCGACCAATCCTCGGCTTTTGATACGGTCAACCACGAAACACTCCTCAAATGCCTCAAACTCTGGATGGGATTGGATGGCACCATTCTCAACTGGTTCAGGTCCTTCCTCCAGAATCGTTCACAGAGAGTCCTAATCAACGGTAACTTATCCGCTCCCACTCCGATCACGGTTGGAGTTCCCCAAGGATCAACCCTGTCCCCAACCCTCTTCAATCTTTACCTTGAACTGCTCACAGAGGTGCTTCGTACCGCTAATATCGCATACCACATGTATGCCGACGACACTCAGATCTACATTAAAATATCTTCTCCCGAGGGCATGCTCTCCCTGAATGAGGCCTTGAAGCTGACTGTGCATTGGCTCACCTCCAACCAGCTCAAACTTAACGCAAAAAAAATAGAATTTCTCTTCATCTCCCCAAACAAAAACAACCCTGACACTCAAGAATGGATCAAGGCTATTACAGCAATAAACCGGCCCCCTATCATTGTAGACTCGGCCAAATCCCTTGGAATAACCCTTGACGGCTGCTTGAATATGCGTGGCGATATCAATTCGATTGCCAAAATCGCCAGATTTCACCTGCGCTACCTAAGAAACTTGAAACCCTTCCTCGACACTCCCCACCTAAAATTGGCAATCCAGGCGCTAGTAATTTCCAGACTAGAATATGGATGCTCCACCTTCGCAGGTTTGCCCAAGAGCTCGCTGCCTCACTGAAAGCCTGCCTCAATGCCGCCGCCAGACTTTTACCAGTTTCAAAGAAATTCAACCACATCTCTCCCCCACTTGAAAGCTCTAAAATGGCTTCCTCTAAAGGCCAGGATCCAACTTAAGCTGGCTTGCATCACTCACAAGGCTCTATACTCCAATTCCCCGGCATTTCTGGCCCAGAAACTCGTGATATCCGGAGGGGCCAGAAATTCCCGATCAGCAAGAGACCTTTTGCTCCAACCAGCAAGCCTGCAGAAAAAAAACTTACAATCTGGCCTTTTCTGGGGCTGCTCCAAGAATTTGGAACTCTCTTCCGCCCGCCATCAGAAGACTTCCCTCTCTGGCTTGCTTAAAAAAAGATGCCAAAACTTTCCTAATGGGCAAATTCCTCCCCTAACACTGACATTACATGCACCTCTATGACCCTGTTCCACCCTCTATTTCGGCATTATCCATGGTCGTTCTGGATGATACCGACCCACACTGAGACTGTTGTTCTAAATATTTTCATCTGTTTTTTCTCACAGGTATCCTGGGATTGAAACCGACTGCTTCTGTATAATGTATCTCCCCCTTTTTTCTTTTTTTTCCCATCCCAACTGTTTCCTCCCACCTAACCCATGTGTTTACGTCTTATCATTCCTGTAAAACACTCTGATACCCTCACGGGTCTGGTTGGCGCTTTATAATACTCTAAATAAATAAATAAAAATAAAATAATCAAAACATTGTAGACTGTCTAAAAGTTTTAACAGAAACTATGTCAAAAATCTTGCTTTGAAATAACCATGGCTGAGGGTCCAAATTAGAAATAATTATCTGAAGGTAGGAGTGACTACTCTTGATGGGTGCTTTCCTGATGTGATATTAAGATTACGGGGGCTAATAATAGACTCACTAATTCCAAAATCAATTAATTTATTACTCATGCAATCACTGTGAAGCATAATTAATTCAGGAAAGGCAGTAGACCATTTTGAGTAAGGATTTTAGTAGAAAACATTGTTCTTGCAGAGAGGGAATTATTTGTCAGCTATTCAGAAGGAATTGTACTTAATTGGACCTGTTCATCTATGTCTGCTTGTGGACTTTATAGCATGACCCTAGTTGCAGAACAATGCAGCCTCTAAACACTGAAGTAGATACAGTGCACAATAACTTCCTAATGCTCTTTTCTGGTTTTAAGCTTGAGGTCAGCATCACAATGGCTCCCAGGTGCCTTACTTTGGAATTAATAGCAACAGTTTGCCTAAAGAAGGTGTAGAAATAGTGGGCCCGATTCACAGAACTAACTTAAGACAAAATCCTAAACTTACTACTTTTGGTATTCACAGAAGTTAGGATTTTGTCTTAAGTTTGTCTTAAGACAGACTTAAGACAGACTTAAGACAAAATCCTAACTTAAGTCTGTCTTAAGTCTGTCTTAAGACAAACTTAAGACAAAATCCTAACTTCTGGGAATACCAACAGTAGCAAGTTTAGGATTTTGTCTTAAGTTAGTTCTGTGAATCGGGCCCAATAAGTCCAGTTACTTGAGTAGGACAAGAATTTTACTTTTTGAGTTTCTAGATTTGTGGTTGGTAAAAGTGTCCCATCTAAGTTTCACTGGCCAGTTGTCCTCCTCAATTTGCTGTGACACCCTTATGTAGATGTGTGCGTTACCTGCATAGAAGTATACGTGGAGATTAAGGATGCTTAGGATATTCATGATCGGTTTGATATATATGTTGAATAGTAGTTTCACAAAACCTTTTTGGATCCTCCAATGACTATAAAAAAAGCACAATAAAATGTACATAATACATTACACAATATACTTTAAAACATAAGAAAAGATCATAAACGGGCATATAGATAAAGTGTTAATAGTACGTGTTGCATTTGCTGTCCTTATGCGTATGGCACGCTGTATAAAGGTTGCGGTTATAAAACATGTCCTCATCGGTAAAAATGACTGTAAAAACTCCATAGCAGCCTCAAATTGTCTATGGTTAGCTTGTTTTAAAAATGGTAACTGAGCAGCTTTCTAAATGAGGAATACAACTTGCAAAAAAAAGCAGAAAGTGCATTGTGGTGTGGGCTTCAGTACAGGCCCTCGCATCTCTTGTCAACGCCAGCCTCGACAATGACAACAGACTCCACATTGTAGCCTTGCAGCTCCCCCGATGCATCTGCGCAACCTTTGTGCCGTATCCTCAACACCGGACTTCACATTGCTTGCCGACGTCATTAGGAACCTCGATGATGTCACAGGACCCTCAACCAGTAACCAATTTCTTACAGCCATGCTTTGGTTTCCACATTTGGTCATGCAGGGCTCTACCCATCATGGTCCTGTCCATATGTGACTTCAATTTATCAGCATTGCCGAAGAGAAGAGGAGAGAGGGCAGACCTGATGTGTTCCCTATCTAAGGCAAATGCATGTAAGAACTTACCAATGAAAGGGCCATTGAAAGGACTCTCATGGTGGCATGATACCCTGCCAATATGAGTTTATTTTTAATGGTTTATACTTCATTTATTTTTTCAGAGTTTTAGATATTGAAGTTGTAGGTTTGGGTAGATAGTAAACAATGACAGGAAACTTTACACTCTGGTCAACATTCTGAGACAACTGGACATAGATATGAGTATTTTATTTTGAAAAACAGATGTCAAAATAACACACATGACACTGTACTAGAAGATAAGAAATAGGTGGTTCCCTTAGTAAAACATTACTTAACACATTCTTGCTTGATGTAAATCCCATATCATTGAAACTCACAGGCCCTTGAGACATTATCAACGCGCTATCAGGTACCCTTTCCCATCTAATTTTGAAAATCCCTCATATGTTGATGACCTTAAGGGCACGAAGTGAATGACAGTGTCCAAGTATGTCCTTGTGAATTTGCTCATCCATTGATATTACTGGCGCCTGACAGTAAGCTGCAATATAATCATTTTGGCACTGATGAGGGGAAGAGAGGTAAACCTGCTCTTGAAGCAACTCACTTGTGTGCTGATACAAATGAAATATGCATTACATTTCTTCAGCCTCTGAATAATTACATTGCCATTAACTGATTACAAATGCCTATCTTCCAGAACATATTATTGCCCCTAATGAAACTGAATTGGTGACTGCATTAGATGAGAGTGCACGCCAGTTCCCAGCTCATTGATACTTCATGCACAGTATCGTAATAAAGAATGGTAGGCATCAAGATGCGCCTTACATCACACATGCCATGCCAGCCATGCAGCACCAGGAGCTTACACCTTAAATATGTAAGCAGACAAAATAAGTATTTTTGTGAACAACAGGGGTTAGGTCCTTTACGTGGTGGGGGCTAGACCCTATATAAGTAACAAGCAGCACACAGTGCCCACACCACAATTACTCAATGCGTATTTTGAAGGGTAAGAAACCAATTTATTGTCGCTTCCCTAGACCACATTACTTTGTGTTCATTATTTTATACCTTTTTCAAGTTTTCAAAAAATTCATAGCAGAAAAAGACAATGAATTCAAATATTTACAAGGCTAATTAAACTTTCTACAAACATTAAAAGACAAACATTATTTACACATTAGAAAACATTTTGACATCAAGCATTTACAACAAAAGTACAAAAAAATGATAATGGTTTCATCACAAACAACAATTATTACAAACGACAAATGAGAGAAACTAGAGTTGGGAGGAAAAATATAAGTAACTCAATGACTTATGAGTTTTTTGAATACTGGACCAGCCGGCAACTGTCTACAAGTGAAACATAATAGATTTGCGAGGCAATTCATGAAACCGTTTGCAAGTATATGTTACAGTCTTACAGTAGATTAACTACTACATTAGTATTACTTCATGTACTCATAAATGCAGTTTATTTAGGTGAAGGTGGAGACTTTGACCTAAGCCTATCCCATATCTTATGACCTGAGTATCACCATGAGTATGTAGGGACCAGATGTAGATAATCAGCATTTACCGATTCTTAAATACCGAATTATACCGATTCGGTATTTTAGAATCGGTAAATGCTATGTAGGTATCCAATCGGTAAATTTTACTTAAGGCCCATAGGAATGAAAGGGAATTACCTAATTGGTAAATACCGATTCCGTAAAAGGGGGGAAACATTGAAGGGTGGCAGGGGGTCACTTTGACACCCTGTTGCACCCCTGATTTGTGTATGGGTGCACATGTGTCACACATACATGCCCTAAGGGCATGTATGTCTGCCACATGGCACTTTTATTATTAGCATAAATTAGCATTTTTTAGGGTTTTCGAAATTTACCACCAACTTGTAGGTGGTGGTAAATAACGAATCCTAAAATTGGAAAATCACTCATTTGAGTGCTCCCCACATATCAGTATTCGGTAATTTACCGAATCGGTATTTAAGAATTCAGTAATTTACCAATTCCTTAAATTACTGATTCAGTAAATTACTGAATCCTTAATTTAGGCCCCTACATATGAAAAGCCTAATCCCGGTCGGTAACAGCCGAAATTCGGTAATTTCGGCCGTTACCGACCGGAACTAGGCTTCCTACATCTGGCCCTAGAACTCTATACCAGTTGATGTAATTCGGTGTGGATTGTGAGGCACTATAATTTGTGCTTAATTAATCTTCATCTGTAAGGAAGGTGATTATATCACTGCTAACACTGTATATTGGGTATATATAAAAACTGGATGGTCACGTATGGGACATCACTTTAAAGAATATGAGAATGTAGTAAAAGGAATTTGGCGTGTAGAATGCTTGATTTTAAGAATGGACTGTGATATGCTGTGATTTCTCCAATTCATGAAAGAAGGACAAGGATTTACCTTAAATCCATCATTATGGTGACAATGAAACCAAAACATTTGTGCAATGTCTTACATAGAAATTATTTTTATTAAATCTTAATGGAAAGCCTATTTTGATGATACATACTACAATAATATCTGTCTAGTGTGGAAGATATCTTTTTTTTTTAAATCTGTGCTGTCCAGAAGAAGGTGGTTTGATACACAGAAATACCTCTGAAACTGGTTGATGTATAATGTGATCTCATTATTCCTTAGACTTTATGTGATTGAGATGGATATCATCAACTCTTTCAGATCTGTTAATAGGAAATTTGAGCAATGCATTTTATTGAAATCATGTTTTATGTTTTGGCTTCCTATTTACCTTTTGTAATATAAAACGTTGCTGTCATATGCATTTGTATGTTACTGCGTGTTATAAATGAAGTGTATATTTTTGTAACTTTGCTGTGATGTCAATTTGCACAGTACGCGCACAGCCCTATATTTCTTTTTAAAAACAGCTTGAGGAGTCTTTTTGTTTTAGTGTCAATTAAGACCCAGACCTCTTGGTTTAGAGGTGTTTCTCTATTTTTTGTGCTGTATGTAGAATTCCCCATATGTAGGTATTTATTTTAGGAGAAATTGTGGGTGCAGTAGGAGAGTGCCTGGAAAAATAGGGAATATATATACCACAAAGTGGGAGTAGGAAGGGAAAGTCAAGGAGGGGCACTGGGAGGGACATGCAAACACAAAAACATACCTACAAAAGGGTGTCAGTTGCAATATACAAAAGATACACCCACATCTGCTCCAGTAGTACTACAGATCAAACAGGCCTAAATCTACTACATATTTTAAATACCAAGAGCAACCTAAAAATTCTTGTGAGCTGGGTAAGTACAGAGGCACCAAACAATGTTCACAAGGAACTCATTTATCTCACACAGTACACCAGAATAGTTGTTCTGATTTAATCATGGTCAAAATTCTATTTGTTCATTTATGACCCTCCATTGAGTCACAGTATAGTTTATATTACAGTATCTATAAACACTCGTGTATTCACATTACTTAAAAAAGCCCAACAAACCTTTTAATTAGAGATATACCTTCCTTCAGCTGAAGTAGGTAATTTATTCTGCAGTTACAGTCTATACCACAGACATACTTCCTTAGACATAAGTCATTAAAATATTTAATTGAACATTCGAAGTGGTATTGTGAACCCCAGTGAAGTGACCATAACCTATTTTAGTGAGTACTGTGTGACATAGTGGAAAAAAACTGGGAAACTGGTTATTGGTAAAATTCAAAAGGATGAGCTCAATACAATAGATAATAATTTAATTCAGGCTCTCTCTTTTGTATGGTGTTGACGTTTCGACCCGCTCTAGATACGGGGTCTCTTCAGGACTGTGTTTCTGGGGACTAAGAGGGGAAATGATATAATTATGGGCTGTAGGAAATACATATATTAAAGGACATGGGCTAATTATAGGTGTGTAAGAAGTCTTACCAGTACAGCACTGAAAAATATTCATATATTGTCCTGGATGTGGGATGTCGGCTGAAAGATGAAGCACAGGAACAATAGATATCCAGACCTGCAATCGGGGATGCCTTATTATAATAGTATTTTCTTTTATAAATTTGGAGCACACCAAGGTGAAATACGGGAGGCAGACTCACCAATGTTCTCTTCCACCAAGCGATAGTTTGGAAGCCTCAGGGTATAGGTAACCCACAGTGTTCACTCTAGTGTCTATATTCACACAATTTACAATGTACATAGATCGTGGGCAATTGGTACTAAAATACGAGTAAATTGATATATGGCAGTGCCGGTAGTATCAAGGCTCTTTACTTAGGTGCCACCCTCCTGCTTGCGATCGAGAATTACTCCTGTGTGTGATCCGGGTGAGCTATGCGGTATTGTTAAGCCACAGCCAACCGGAAACAGGACCCGCCAATAGCGCGTTGCTAGGAAACTACTAGTTTCCTTGCTGCGGCGGCCATCTTATAGTGACTTGTTTTAACGGAATGATAGGTGGAATTAATTCAACCTTATCTTCAAGGGGCACATGCTTATACACATATGTCAAAATGATAAGGGTTGTACTTAGTTAGTGGGCGATATGGCAGAAATGGTGGCTCTGATTAAAGAAGATATCGATCAACCACCTTAGATGCCAGTGTTTACTGATTTTGACCTGGCATTGGTGGCCATTTTGTAGTGGTCTCAAAGTAACTTAAAACTACAGTTATTGTATGTAGTTTCACTCGCCAAAACGAACAACTGATATTTCATATTAATTAGCTTATTATCACTTCGTATTCATGAACTAGAATATCAGTAATATAAATTAACTGAGTGCCAAGTTATATACAGTGGAACCGAATATAGATAATATAAAACAGTGCAATCTATATACAGTGTGTAATACATTGCTTCCAATATCATACATTTACAGTTTTCCTCTGCAGATAAAGCAAGCAGATGTAGATAATGAGTGTAGCCAGTTCAACTAAAGAATTAGGCATCTATTTTGGTTTGCCTGTCTCAATGTATGCCAAGGGTATCCATTCTGTACATTAACTGGGTGCCAAGTCTATACAGTGGATTAGCGTTTTGAGGGTAAGACAGTGTGAATGTATTAACAGGGTTTAGCTGATTCATAATGGGTTAGACAGGACCCTGTCTAACTCAAGAATTAGTTACCTATCTATTGATATGTCTTAGTGCAAACGGATAAATCTACGTCATTCTTCAAGACTGTTCAAACCATTACGGATGAACCCACATTTATCGATCCACTTGCATTCCAATGATTGGAGGATGAGTGAGATGTCTCCACCCCAAGGTGGTATTTTTGCTCTCTCCATCACTTGCCATTTTAAATCGTTGGCAGAATGCCCTTTTTGTTTGTACTGATCAACTAACGGAGCATTCCCTACTTGACAACGGATATGACTACGGTGTTGGCCAATGCGTGCTTTCCTGGGTTGAGTCTAGCCTATGTATATCAGTTCACAGGGACACCAAACACTTCACGCATGACAACACAATAGTCAAACTCCGTGACCTGACCAACTGTTCTACGCCAAATGTTATCTATTGCATTTGGTGTCTCTGTGAACTGATATACATAGGCCAGACGACTCAACCCGTGAAAGCACGCTGTCCTGTTAGCCCTAAAATGTCAGAGGAGTGCAGAGTTAGGGCCCCTAATTTGCACCTTAGGACATAGAGATCTCCAAAAATAGATGTCCTCAAAAACTTCCCTGAGCTCCATGAAGGCACTAAAACTCACATGCGAAATTATATATGTGTGGCAATTGGGCCTGTCATCACCAAGAATGGCACTGTAGTGCGACTTACTAACATATAGACCAGGGCTTGTCAAGAGTGCTGGGAGGACCTCCAGTGCAGTCCCAGGACATTCTGAGCACAACCCCAAGTCCCACACCAGACACACCCAACACATGTCACAACACACAAGTACGTTTGTGACATGTTAAGACAGGGAGTAAATAATGGTAGCAGTGTTTATGAGGTGGTGGTTGCTGTCCAAGCCAATGGGAGGAAGTCAGATATGTGGGGCCAGGGACCCTGCAGGTGGTTGTTCACCACCAGTTGTCTGAGGCAACTAAACTGTCGCTGGAGCTTGAGAGACGTTCCTGTGACTAAGGGGCTTTATAAGCAGAATGACCTTGTCTTGGCTCCTTTAACCTTCTTTCATCGACACCCAGAGATTTTCCCAGTCTTGTGAATAAGGTCCCGGATCCTTATGAAAAGGTCCATATCTGTCCATCTGTCTTGCTGATGTATTATAATGTTTCCCAGTTGGTGGAGATGTTATGCACTGCCCTGTCCATTTTAAGAATCCCACATGCACAGAAGATTTCAAAGACCTCATCCTTCCATAGGTCAACTGTTGCCTATGGCAACACCCTGCATGGATCTAGTTATCCTCCACATTGAGGGTTGACAGTTGGGAGGCTTTTGAATGCTATTGTTTATTGGGAATAAGTGCTACCTCACCAGGGGTTTGATGTCTGGTCGAAAATGGGGAGATTACTGGAGTTGCACCAGGGTGGGAAGGTGTTAGTGAGGGAGCAGTGAGTATTGGCAAGCACCTACCTCCAAAGGGTCTCTGTCTAGTGAAGGTACAACTCGAATGCCCCCTGGAACTGGAAAAATAACAACTAGTGAGAAAAGGAGTGGAGACTGGGCTGACACAGAAAGAGGGGTTAAAAAGGGGAAGGGCATAAACTACAGGAAAGGAAATGGCGGGGACAGAAAAGAGAGAAGAAAGTAATAAGAGACTCACTTGGGGGAGGGCAGAGCTTTAGAGAGAAAAGAGGTGTTAGTGCAGAAAGGGCGGAACAACAAGGGACAGAAGATGAAGGGTCACCTGCCCTGCGAGGAATGCCGAGCCTTAATCAAGGAAGGCCAGGGAGCTGGAGTGGAGACTGAACTACCTAGACACCAGAGGAACAGGGAGGCAAGGGGCAGAGGTCCAGCCGAAGATGACACAAAGGGGAAGAGGAGGACTGGTTGGAAGACTGGTGGATGCTAAGAGAGGAAGGGTGGTGTAGAGATTGTTTTCTTATGTTGATTTGCGATTTTCTTTTCTTTTTTTCTCTCTTTCCTCCATTATATCACGGTTGAAAATACCACATTTGAGTATACCCTGAATACCTATCGATTAAAGTTATGTTGTGTGATAGTTTCGGCCATATGAAAACCAGATGCCCTCTTAACTTGTAAAAATTTAACAAACAGAAGGGGGGCAGGAATTTAAGAAGATGGGACCGGTGAATGCACAACCCCATCTATATCCCATTATGCACACAGATTGGTGATGGGTTATATGGAAAACCAGGGGCAGAATCTTCTGCCCCAAACAGAGATACTGCAATCCTTATAAATAGATATACGTACGTGCGTTTTTTTTGGTTTCTTTCTCCCGAGGGCTTTGGTGGCATTGTCTCAGTAGACCTGAAAGAAAAAGAAGAATGTCTTTTAGTGTATAGAATGGGCAACCTCCTGACAACATTGTGGACTGATAGTAAAGACATTGACCTTACCTAAAACTTGGGGAGTTTTCCCTTAATTATGTTTTTGGGGCTGTTCAATTTTATTTTGCCATTAAAATAAGCCTTCATACACAGATCAGGAAAGCCTCTGAAACCTTGGTTCCATCCACCTCTCCACAGTGTCACATGCATTCTCAGAGTGAGACAAAGAAAGATCTTACGTTTGTACAGCTTTTAGTGAAGAAAAAGGTTTGCATGCACTTCTGTTCAATGTGTCTGTGTCCATCCCACCATGTTCAGAGCAGAGCTTCTCCGGTACCTCTGAGCCTGCTGGAGCTCAGATGGGTAGCAGCTGATGTGGAGTGTGGACGACAGTGGTGGACCTTCGGATTACTGCATGGGGGAAACATCCTTTACACCACGGTCAACACCATGATGTGCCTTTACACTGCAGTCACTACCCTGACTGCGACCTAACCACACGTTCCTTTACCACGCAAGTCATTACAACGACTTGCATTAGGGGACGTGTTATTGGACTGGTGTTAGATTTTAAGTCCAACAACTTCCCTACTGATACACTGACTGGAGTTGGAATAGTAATTAATGCTATTCCAAAGTCCAGCGCCCCCCTAAGGCAAGTCGTTGTAACGACTTGCGTTGTGAAGAAATGGGTGGTAACATCGCAGTTGGGCTATTGACTGTGGTGTAAAGGCATGCATGGGAAATACATGCGGGGTTCCGTCATTCAACCCTGCATGGAAAGTGGAATTTCAAACTTGGGATCATGGGTACCACGAGTTTCCATCATAAGACAAGGCTTGGCCATATATAGTATTCAATCCAAGAGGGTGGCCTTTCTATTGGGAATCACATGCATTTACCAAGCCAACATGTGGCATATTCTCCTCCTCTGAAGTCAGCTCCTGTTCCATAGAGAAGGCAGTACTTGGCAAGAGAGGCTAAGTTGCTACACATTAGTTTCCATAGCTCTCAACACCCCTTGCCATACATGCCATTTATTATTTTTCTCCGATGATTTATACTGCTTGACTGTTTTCTCTCTTCTTGGGCCAGGATAGAGGTTTGATTAGCACCAATACAATGTATATCAATCAAGATCTACATAGATTGCAAACTATTTTTGTCCTTTCTGGATTTTCCTTCTTAGCTGTAACCCTCTAAATGAGACACCTGTCACATTTCACAAATATTCTGTGCAGGCTAGCTCCATGGAATACTGGAAGGAGCCGTCCTTTCCTTGGAGGGCACTTAAATGAACTACTTGTCATGTAGTCCTTGACAAAAGATGGAACATGTGTGCCAACTGGGGTACCTGTAGGATGGGTGCAGAATAGCCCAGAGTATCCCAGGCTAGCATTCATGGACTTTTTCCAATCTCGAAGCCTGCTCGATTAGAGAGACTTCTGTCTGTCCGTAAGGTGGTCTGTGAGGTGTCTGTCTGTGCAGGGCTAAGAATCTCCTTTTCCTTTGCAGTGTGGGAGGTTGGTAAGATGGAAGCTTGCGGGAATGATGCTTTTTTCCCTAGGGTTGTACATCACCCTCTACTTGTGGATGGAAGACATCATCATCAGGCTCATTGTCCAGTTGCTGCAATGGAAGAGAAATTATATTTGACATTTTGAGAGTTCAAAGGGTGTAGAAGCATACTGCCTTAAACAGAAAGACATCTTGCATCTTAACCTAAAGGCACAGATGGGACATAATAATCGTATATATAGGTATCTGACGCTTGGTATGGACCCTTGGATAGGAGATAGAATTAAGTCTTACCTGCAGTGTCATGGATGCTAGCCTACTGTATGGATCCTGTGACATCAGCTGCTGGCCAACAATGCCCAAAGGTGGCTGTGGACATGTGACCCGGGAAGCAATAGCTGCTGAAATTAATAATGAGAGAACTCAGAGTTATGATGGTGTGACTGAGGACTAAGGAGATGTGTGTGAGAAATTGGGACAATGCAGAAAAAGTCCAAATTAATTACACATGTTGAACTAGAACATTAGACAAACCTTTGTTTAAGATGAAAAATGAGTCAAAGAGATGCAGATTGATGTACTTTTTAGTAGATGGACAAAGAACACAGACTTACTTGACCAATGACATGACAAAATACATATCACTCTATTATTTCCTGTAGGTGGAGATGGGTGTATTGAGTGGGTGATACATATTAATACCTACCAATGATATTACAAATGCTGTAGTTTGTATATTGTGCACTAACTACACAGACATCAGACCTGTTACTTTTTCATCTGCACCAGTTGATGAGACATGCTGAACATTGCATGTTTAGTGAACCATTCACTTACTTCTTCACAGTTCTCACACATGCCCAGAGGACAAAATGCAGAAATTATAACCAAATGACAAACATGGTGTATCAATCAGTGTCATCTGATTGATTTCAGAGTCCAGTCCACAATACTGCTCAGCGGCAGTATAGATGGTGGCAGGCAGCACTGGCCCTGCAAAGGAGAAAATAACATGATTTGATGTCCATACATCAGGCCTATACACTCCCATTCCCTAGAGACATTGTCTCACACCTGCAGAATAGATACATGTAAAGAAATGTGGAGGTACTATGACATATGTTGGTGGAGTGTGTGGTTGTGACAGTCAGAGCAGTGCATACATGGCTGCTTGAAAGTGATATTTTCTGATCCTGGTCATGGTGGTGCTTTATTTATTTTATTTAGATATTTTTAGAGTTCACTTTATCAGAGTTATCAACACTCTATACATTTAAACAACTAATACACAGCATTTTACTAGAAACAGGTTCAATAGCTTACTATTTCAAAACAGACTTGTTAAAATATTTGGAAGACAGATACAAGAACAGAGTTACAGAATGTGAGAGGCTAGCAAGGGAGAGTGCAGTGAGAGTACATCTACCTAAAAGTGAAACACTGGAAGAGAAAGCAAGGTATTCTGGGAGTAAGGGTGAGGAGAATAGAATGAATGTAAAAAGCCAATCTCACTTTGAACCTAGAGAATTTCAAATGACAATTAAAATAGAAATAAAGAGAAGCTAGAGGATTGAAGAGAGAATAGTAGTAAGAATAGAGCTGCATTCAGAGCGGAAGGCTAGAAGAGATTAGAGTAGAACCTATAGGGAGTGAGCAGTAAAAATAGGTGTGTTAAGAGTAAGGTCTAGCATTATGTCAATATTTTTTTACACCAAATGAAGTTTAAAGAAATGTTTTTTCAATTTCTTTTGGAACTGTAACAGTGAAATGGCAAATTTCAGTCCAACTGATAGAGAGTTCCACAATTTTTGAGATGCAGATGAGAATAGCAGTTATGTTTCTGTTCAGAGACGCCTAATTTCCAGGAATATGTTTTGCATGCTTTTATTGGCTCCTGCAATCTTTTACACATCACTCAGATAGCCAGATCAGTGAAGAAGTAGCGCTTTGTAAACTATGCAGTCCAATATAAATGTTATGTTGGCTGTAATCGGTAACCAATTAAAATCTTTTACAATTGATGTACTGCGATCACATTTCTTTGTGCCTGATAGCAACAGATTGTAAAACAGCTCTTGTAAGAATTTGGAGTATTAGTTGAGGGGGTGAGAACCACCTCAAATAATAATCACAATCCTTTTCAATCAGAGAGAATCAATAAATTTACTAAATAAACCTGTGCTTAACCCTGTGGTAGCTTGTTACAAAGAAGTCAGACTTAACTTAGAGGCAATCTGTAAAGTATTTACGAGGTACTCAAGCAGCAATGAAGTGAAAACACAACACAAGAAAAATCTCAGGCCAATTCAGAACAATAGAGAATAGTTCAATAAATACAATGACACTAAAACAACAAAACTCCCATGAATAGAAGTGGAAATTTACAGTTTTAAAGTTTGAATTTAAAATAGTACCAAAAAGCACAAAGCCACAACTTGGCTATCAGGTTGTACTAGACCAGGTCAGGGTCAATAGCTAAATCTGACTGCAATGAAGTGCGGACTGGCTATAGGGACCAGGTTCATTCCTCTGGAAATTTTACTTCGGGCTTAGAAACCTAATGGAGAAAAAGGGGTTGTTGATGAATTACCGTCCGGGCAAGCTGCAAGCTGGATCCAAAGTAGGGTTCAATGATGGGGTCCTTGTGTGCTTGTCGATGAAGGTGGTAAAGTTCAGAGCAGGTAAAGTCCAAAGTCTGTGCCCAGAAAGGCCTCAACATCGACAGCTTGCTGCTTGGTGTCGGTTCCTATGAAGCCCGATATGATTGAACTTAGAAACTTTCAGGGAAGTCAGATCTTCTTCAGCAAGGCAAACTAGTGAGCTGAGGCCAGCCAGCAATTCAATGTTGGCAGCTGCAGCTTCAACAGCAAATCCGGTATGTGTCGACACTCCAGCCAAAAAGTTGGAAAACAAGTTTCTAAGTTCCAATTCTTGCAGTTTGGTGATAGGAGGGGTATACTGTAACACCAGCTAAGGGTCCAGGAACTGGGATGCACCAATTGGGGGTCAGGACTCACTCCAACAGAGGCCAGCAAAAGTGTCCAGGGCAGGTCCAGGTTTTACTGGTCAGCTGGGCAGTTGCAGGAAAAGGGTCTTTGGAGAATTGTTGTGTCCCTATAGCTCAAACAGGTGTTCAACCAACTGGCCTTCAGTGCCTCTTCTGGGGTTCTGGGCCCAAGGCAAATAAATCCAGTCTTCCTTCGGGTTCTTCAGCCAGCAGGGCAGTCCTTCTCCTGATTCTTCACAGGGCCAGCAGTGTTCTGAGGAAGCTACTCTGGATGGCACAATTTTGGCCAGTGCCATACTTTGGGTGGGGAAAACTCCTGGCTGGTCTCTGTCCAACAGGGTGACAGTTCCTTAACCACTTTTGCAGCACTTCTATTGTATTTTACTGTAAGCTAGTCCACAGTGCCCCACTCTATCGAATTCCAACATGACAGAAACTTTCCTCTCATGGTCAGAGCTCCCTGTGCCCACTCACAGGCATGGCCATGATAATGGTCAAAACCTCCTTTGCATCTCTCCATACCAGCTCTGGGGTAGCTCCCACCCCAACTGATATTGGTCAAGTTGTGAGCTGAATCTGCCAATGACAAGGTAGGCATCGTGAGTGAATACCACACAAACAATGGTTGCTTCCAACAGCTCTGATGAGTGATAGGATAGAGCAGATGTAGGAGAGCCAAGTTAAAGAGCATTACTATAAGTAATTCTTGTGCCACTTGTAGGGTGTCATTTGAGGGTACAAAGATGTTCTTTTCTTTGTCTACTGTACTATAACTTGGGTTTTAGCTGTAATCTTTTTAATACCAGTTGACATGGTCAGGTTTGAGTTCAGCTATATTCGTAGTGATCTTACAGTCATGGACTGGATGCTGAGAAGGTCTGTTGAGTCCCTTTCTTGACTGATGGATGAAAGGGGGACATCTCCCAGTATAAACTGCACCATTCTGCAAAGAATGGTACACATAAGAGCTGTCACGTGTCTCCCTACAAAGTACCCAGTTAGGAGGAAAACCCCATAAATTTGGAAAAAACTTCCTTGGTAATCTCATAGCTCCTCAATGAAAATGGAGATATCAGTCACGGCACAAAACTTGCCCGTACTTTAAGAAGGGGAAAACCGCCAAGTAAGAAATCCAAGAGTATAAATACAGAGGAAGACCAAGCTGCTAGAAGGAATACTCTGGGGCAAAAATAGTAACAAGGGGGTGAAGAATGCAATGAAAAATAATGAAACTAATGTGTTATGATGCCAGAATAATCCCAGCAGGGCAGACCATCAGCGATGCACTAAGCTCAGCATCTTAGAACATACTAACTGGCAGCATATTAAATGCTTCTTCACTTCATGAAACCATGTTTTGTTTGATTAGTTCTTTACCCTGCTATCAGCATGAACTTAGCAGTATCCCCCCTCCAGTCAAAGCTCTGAGTTTATTAGAATGCCGCCGAAACAAATAGGCAGACCTACTTCCCAAGAATGTTCTCTAGAAAGATAATCTATGCAGCCAATTCACTGTAGAAGAAGACCATATATTTTCTGCGAATCACATATTTCTTGAAAATTAATATTACGGTTGCACTTTTATCATAATTCGTGGTGGTTGAGATGGAAGCTGGTAATAAGGATCAGAAACATATGTCTTCTGTTGGGATGAATTCAAAATAAAATGAATCTTTCAACTTCACCTAAAATGAATAGATTTGATTTGGATGTATGACGTTACAACGCATACTTTTACTCCGCATACAATTACAACGCGGTATTCACAACGCATACCATTACAACGCATAGCGCTTTGGGGTGCTGGATAGTGGTAAGTATAATTTACTATTCTAACTCCAGTCCCCGTGGACCCTAGGGAAGGTGTTGGATAGTAAATTAAACTTACCTCTTATCCTAGAGCGCCCCCCAGTGCTATGCGTTGTGATGGTATGCGTTGTAATGCCTGCGTTGTAGTGGTAGTGCGTTGTAAAAAATGCGTTGTAACAGGTGCATACCATTTGATTTAAGTATCACAAATGGCACAACCAAATTGTGGTTGAAATTCAACTAAAAAAGTATGGACAGAAAGAAAACAAAAAGACAACCAAACCTTTTTCCAGGAGCTGAAAGAGCAGAACTTGATTTTATTTATCCTGTGTCCTCCATGTCCTTAAATTGGCATATGAATTCAGACACAAGCTGTCTATGCTTCTATACCTGAATCAAACAATTAGTAGTCACTGGAATCAAAGGGGACGATGGAAAAAACTATTTTATGAAGTCCTTCCATACAATAGAAAGGTGTAATCTTAGTGGCATTTAGTGGAACTGTGAGTTGTATTCTTATAAGACAATTTGACAATTGGTAAATGGATAACCAATTATCTTGAGTTGCATTGAAGTAGCACTATAGACATTGCTCCAAACTTTGATTTGTTTGCTCATTTGACCATGGGAGGATAACCAGAAGAAAAAGCTAGTTCAACTCCCAATGAATTTCAATATTCTTCAAAAACATAAAAGATATTGAATACCCTTCAAACTTTTTTTACAATGTTTTTTATTACATTTGCAGTACATAAACAAAGTACCATAACCAATTATAAGTTCTACATATCAGGTACGCATTACACTGAATGTATTTAAAGTTTGGTAGCACATAGGTTGGTAAACACTTTCCACCCAAAATCACCATCACATATGTGCGGTCTCCCAGCTTCCCCATTGCAACACCATGATCACTTTCTCCTCCCATTTTCAAGGCCTCCTCCCATCTAACAAGCCTCCATTTCTTCTCCCCCCCTCTACGTGCCCCATATTTTGGTGAACTTGTTGGGGCAGCCCCTTACGTTATATACCAATTATATACCTCATACACCAGGGCATGTTGGACTCACAGACTTGTAGGGTTGAGACTGTTTCGCCTCCAAGTATCTGATTATATCATGACTCACTACCATCAAGGCTACACTATAGAAGATGAACATATGCTTGTCCAAAGTCTGATCTCCCCAGATATCCAGCCCCTGACACAGCTTACCCGATGATGGGAAGTCCATCCACAGTCATGCCAGACATTAGTGTCCAATGTCATCGGCAGGGCCCACTCATCCTGGTTTACACTGGAGCCCACTCCCTGTTCCTCTTCTCTCTCATACCGTCCATCTGGTAACATTGGCCAGTGATTGCTGGTGCTGTATGTCTGCCACTACTTTTTCCTGTTCCTTTCCGCTTGATCATCTCGCCCTCTGGCCATCTTTTGCGGGATTGAGTGCCAGAGCCATTTCTAGTGGCTGCTGCGATCTTGAGTTTCAGAAGCAGGGTGCATGTCCCTCTCTTTAAGGGTTTACACCACTCTCTCCAGTCCCGTGGTATCCAGAATATGACCCCTGGGCTCAGGAACCCTTTGACAGACCCCCCCCCCCATCTCTAGGATCAACCCCGGGGAGGCAGGAGAACCTACTCTGGTGGGCCTTAAGCTCCAGAGCACAGGCTCACCTGTCCAACTCCATGTGTTCCAGGGCACGCCCTGCCTCTAACCGAAATTATAGTATGCAGTCATCTATGATGTAGATAAATATCAGTCAAAAACTTTTGGGCACTTCTTCATCTGTTGGTAATTTTGACATCACAGAAAAATTGGGATTTTGATAAAGTATTAACTGCAACCATCATTACACAATATCCTTCTGAACGTTGAAGAGCAGTTAAAAAAACTTTAGAAACCATATACCAAGGTTCAAGAGGTGATGGCAACGGCTGCAAACATAGAAACGGCTTAGAATGTAAGGATGTATGTCAGGCACAATTGGACAGTAAGACAATATTGTTGTATATCAGAATGATGAGTTGGCCACCAAGAATATAATAACACTAAACCTAAAGTAATCATCACCCCTTTGACAGAAATAATGGAGTTGTTACAATTCTTGAAAACATCCAACTACAATGCCATAGTTGGGATAAAGTAGCTTATTGGCTGAAATACAGTTGCTCTTACCAGACTGCAAGAGTCTTTTGATGAAGATCTATTAATTTCTTCAGATACATCTGTTCTTGAGCCATTGTAACTTTGTCTAAAAAAGACTGAACTCTAACAATTACTTGTAAAGAGGAAATTAGAGGTTAGTGACAGGATACGGCACCTTCCAACATATTCATTGAAATTGGAATGTAGTTGATAGCCAAATCCTACTGAGCAAAGAAAAAGTACCATCTAGCTTTGTGACTAATAATACAAGAAAGATTTTGCTAACACTGTAAATTTGGATGATCTTTCGAGTTTCATGTTGGTCTCTGCTACACAACAACAGATGGTGCCATTGAGTACAAGTTAACTTCATGGCTAAGAGTTCTCTTTCAAGTACTGAACAGTTCAATTCACATTCTGACAAAACATCAGATAAATAAAAGACTTAAAGTTGTTAATCATCTACTTTTTCATGTAATAAACTTTTCCCAAATGCTTTTTCAGAAGTGTCGTTTTCACACTGAGCTTCTTTGAGGTGTCAGATTAACAATGTATTAGTGCTTTTGTAAACACCAGTTTCAGCATATTAAAAGCATTTTCAAGCTCATCATCCCAGTAAAATCTACCTTCTTAGTCTAATTTTTATAAACGCAAGTAACGCCACAGAGTATATCATCAAAATGTTTACTAAATTGAAGATACAAATGTGCCAATCTAAGAAAACACTTAGGGAATCATTACAATGGCGGTTGGATTTCCTCCGGCCGGCACCATGGAGGAGATTGGGTCCGACCGCCATGCATGCGGTGGTCCCGCTCATCCAATTATGATGGGCCTGCAGCCGCTGCGGTCGGATTCCGCACCGTTAACATTGTGGCGGATGGTGCAGGCAGCAGCACCGCCGCTATGCGAAAAGAGCATGTTGTGCATTTCACTGCACTACATGGCAGGTACTACACTGTGCCTGCCACTTGGTGCAGTGAATGTAGGAGGGTACCATGGGTACCCCCCAGTGCACCCACACCCCCTCAACACGAGGGGGCCCCACAACGGGACCCGGAACCAATCCCCACCAGCCTTTCAATGGCGGTTCAACCGCCACGGAACGGCTGGCTTCCGCCTGCATCCTAATATGGCGGACCGTGCCTGCTAGGCACCACCACCATTTTAGTGGTCCTGGTCCGCCTGGCAGGTAATCATAACGATTGCCACCGGCAGATAAGCGGCAGACGGACTTTCCATCTGCCGCGATACCCCCCGCCATCATGATGTGGCTGGGTTTTTTTCACGTTACGATGGTGGAGCGGTCGCCTCTGCAGGCCCGGCGGTGGCGATCGCCCACCATCATATCCTCCCCAGAGTCTCCATAAAATTAGTAGGCGAGGGCCAACCTAAATTGCTGAAACATTCTTAAGCTCGGGGCTGGTCTAGGACAGAAAATAGGCCTGGTCACCGAATAAAAGTGGCCCCATTAGAGAATCAGATAGTTAAATGAGTGTTCCACATTTGCAAATCATGGCAGTTTTGCGCTTTTAAAGACATGTTGTACGGGTGTTTTGGAAGGTATGCAGGGGTTCATGCATTTGGGTTTACTGAAAGCAATGTTTGTTTTCTTATCAGGGAACTCATCAATAAAAACTACCCACCAAATCATAAAATAAGCTCACAAGCAGCCAACATAGTGCCCATAGTACACTGAACTGTCAGACCAGCCTTCTGTCACTTCCAGTTTGCCGACCCTAAATAAGAACCATGCAAAGGCCAGAAGCATTTAGTTTAAAGTCAAAAGTCATGATACTCAACTTCTTCCTTTCCAAACTAAGGGGCATATGTACAATAGAGGTGACGGAGCGTGGCATTATCCTTCTTGGCTTAACGCCGCGCTCGCCACTTCTGAAACGCAGGACTGCACCATATTTACCACAATATGGTGCAGCTCTGCGTTTCTCCCTGCGCTGGTGCTAAATTTAGCTGCCTGGCACCAACACAGGCACCCTTGCACCATAGTGCAAGGGTGTCTGGGTTGCAGGGGAAGATTGCTTATGTGCAGGAAGGTGCCCCTTTCCGCACATAAACAATCTTTTTAATGGCCTTTCGTACCTTCTATTTGTGCTGCTTAATGCAGAACACATAGAAGTTGCAAAATGTAATTGAAATTTTAATGCTTGTTATGTGCAGGAAGGGAGGAGGACTAGTCAGCACATATACATATGCATGTTAGTTTGGCCAGCTGTCTTTGGCCGGCCAAACAGACATGCACACTTAGGTTTCGCCAAAAAAGCTGTGCTGCACAGCCGAGTTGGAGAAACGCTACAGGCTCCTAGGCACTGTCTGGGCTGCAAACCAGGCAGCTCAGACCAATCATGGTGCTGCTTTCATGCTAGGTATAGCATTGGAGCAGCATATGGATTGGGTGGGGAACTTCTGCTTTGAGGCCCCTCCACTTCTGATTGAGAGGAGCAATGAGGCGGCCAGATGCGGGAGTGAAGCGGCAGGTAAGCGACTTATTGGATTTTATCACCTGTTTCATCATGAATATATTTTTCTTTTTCAGATGTTTATCGGACATTTGATCATAAATCAATTCTACTTTATAATAAGTTGCTCAAAAGTGAATAAGAAAGTGGTTGAAGGGAGTGCTTCTGAAGGAGATGAAGTAAAGGACAACGATAATACATAAAATGTATATCTACAAATTCATATGTAGAAGGCCTATCCGGAGCTGTCTTACAAAACTGATTTAAAAACATTTCCTTTAGCAATTTTATGCCATTGACAAAGAGATCAGACAAAAATTGTATTCCAGGTATAGGCAGTAGATATGTGTTGACGTTTCGACCCCAAGCGAAAGGTAGTTCAATTAACTCCTTATTAGGGGGTCTTCATCAGGACAGGGTGAAGAGCAACCTGTGTAATGAAATGAGATAGGGGAGATCAAATCAATTCCCTAAACTTACAAGTGTCTGTGCAAAGTACTTTGGATAGTAATTTGAATATCCGCCAGCATTTGATTGAGGTGAGTTCCCTCACCCTGAGTTTCTATAGCATTTAGCACATGAGTGCGGTGGGCTAATGAGAATGCCTTATTTTTCCAGCACATGCTGCGGCTGGAACCTTGTGGACTCTGGTTTTGGCTATACTGAATTATTGGCCCTCAGGAGCCAGCTGGCCCTGGACACGAGCTGATAGTACTCAGCACAGACACTTGTAAGTTTAGTCGACACATATCTACTGCCTATACCTGGAATACGATTTTTGTCTGATCTCTTTGTCAATGACATAAAATTGTTAAAGGAATTGTTTTAAAATCCGTATCGCAAGACAGCTCCGGATAGGTCTTTTACATATGAATTTGTATATATTGATTTTATGTAAAATCTTTGTCCTTTACTTGATCTCCTTCACCAGAACTCCCTTCAACCACTGTGGTAAATAGTAATTTACCGTCTGAATTTCTATGCGGTAAAGTTCAATAATAATAACTCAATCGGAAATAAAGAGACACAAAGTCCGTGGCAGCTGAGTTTCAAAGTGGGTTTTATTCCATAAAATGGAATGGTTCGAACCTGGATATCATGTTCCTGTCCCCATAAAGGATCAGGAAGGGATAGAGCATACTTTATTGACAGAACATAACTTTTATAGTTAATACACAGAATGGTAGCCAATACAGAAGGCGTAACAGCTGAGAGAAAACGAGATAAGGACACATGTGCATAGCAATACGTAATCAGAAGGCGTGCACTAGGGCGTACACAGAGGCGTGTGCTAGGAAACGTCACATGAAAGTGTCACAAGTGGGTGGATACTTAATAGAATCTTGCAGTGTCAGCAGAAATCTGTGGCAAGGATGCGCGCGCAGCAGCATGACGTGTGACTGACGTGAGGCTGGAGGGTGCAGGGGACTTGACATTTAGCCCTAGAGGGGAGAGACAGAAGTCTGGCATGTCAGATCAACTCGTTCCTAAATCATATCTGATATCTTATGTTTAAGGAACCATATTATCTAGAAGGAAAAGGTCTCTCGGGCAGGGGCTATTCTATACTGAGTGCATATGTGCCTACGTGTCTGCGTGTAATGAGAGGAGCCATGGGCCTACCATGGTAACAGAAGCAATGAATTACTTGCATGGAGACAGAGAGGCCGGGCCCTTTGCTCTGCAGCCGGGGAATTGTTTATCTACTCTGCTAGACTGGAATGTGTTTTCGAGGAGCTGAACTCGACTATACTGATAACTTGAAGGCATAATACTGTCTTTGGCAGGCAAGCAGGCCGAGCTGGGCACCGCTCGCCGAGCAGGGAGTAGGACAGAGGTCAGGGAGCATCCCACGTTGCAGCGTTTCAGGAGACGGAGAACAGAGAGGCTGGATGGTAGAAATCAGGGCCTAGCCCTGACTAGGGAAAAACGTGAGAGTGCACCATGTAAAGACGTTGGCAAGGCATACTTAGGAACTGAATTATCGATCCATTCATGACGGATCTGAAAGAGGACATGTTAACGTTGGACGCAAATGTATTTGCGTCTTCATAGCTGGCACAGGAGGGAAGTTACATGCACTTTAAACTCGTACATGGAGACGGTGGGGTACACGTTAGGGAACATTTCTGACCATAAAATTTTATATTTCCTCATTCCCTCCTTGTTCCCTACGGACCCTTCATGATACATCAATCCTCATTAGTCCATCTATTTGTTCATATAACATCATTTGCTCTTCCTTTTTTAAACGGGATTTAGAACGCGGACTTGGATGAGGAAAACAGGATGTGGCGCACAGACCGCAAATCGCCGGCCCACATTGTAGACATAGGCAACAACTGAATACTATGAGAAGAGCTATTCCGAGGAAAGAGAGGACCTTCCATCCCCAGGTTGACAACACGCTCCAGAACCAACCGGACCAAGTCCAAGTACCTGGATTCTGGTGTATCTGACTTGCAATCTTATGGAGGCGTGTAATGGCTTTATATACTGATGGTGCATTATTAGGAATGAAAACACAGCAACTCGATCCGAGAACTTTACAGGCCCCGCCCCTATCGGCCAAGATGACGTCAAGGACGAGACGATTTTGAAGAACGACAAGTCTCATAGCAGACTGTTCCTCGGTCAAGTTACCTAGGGCGGAAGTAGTTTCATTCACTACTGCTTCAAGGGTTCTGGTCAAGTGACGTATAGACTTACTATTAAAGATGGCACCTAAGTAGGGAAAGAAACCTTTATTGAAATCTGTATATTGTTCCCATGCCGTCTCAGTATAATCAACAAGCGGGAGATCTCTCTTGGGTCTGTTAGGTACTAGTCGGGAATTCCTATGATAATCAGGTGGAGCTAGAAAAACAGGTGGCAGACGGAATGCAATGTAACATGTCCCATCCCAATCTAGTGGCAAACGTATGTAGGCTGTATGACCACAAATGAAATAGGAATGACGGGTAGCCTTGAATGTAGACTTGCCTCTGTCACTGAATTCGATCACAGTAGTACATTTACTATGACCTAGAGGTACTGAACCATTCTTCCTGACACATAATTCGCCTTTGACGGGTAGTACTGACATGGAGGGTAAGTCTGGTCCTGTATCAGACTGAACGTTTAGAATCATGAGGTTGAGTGTATAATTACCTAATCCATATACTTCATTTTCCAGGTCGGTCCCTGTCCTTTGTGGAAGACCCTCCTTGTTAGGGTAACATACTTTATGCAGAACTGTGTTCAGATTTCCCCATATCCAACTACCTTTGTAAACTATGGACTCAGAGTCTAAGGAATTTATTAAACTAAACCATGCACCACAGGAACCATTATGTGTGAATGGATACGGAAAAAGAGGCAAGACTCCATTATATTTCTGATAGGGAGGAAGTCGGCCACATATCCAACAATTGGTAGCATTGCTAGTCTGATGAGAATGATGTAACATACTGATGAAGGTATTGTTGCGCAGCGCAAGTCGGTAAGATAATTCATGAGGGGGTAGTTCGCTGAAAGTATGCTCGATAGTGCTGTTTGAAAAGAAATGTGCATGTATGGAGAGAGGGAAATACATATGCAGTGGAAAACACTTGCAGCAATAATCGTAAGACTCAGAAAAAACATAATCAGCAATGTCACTATACAGTGACTACGAAGAGATTTACAATATTCTCGTTTCTTGAACTGTTTCTGTCTATCTCTCTCTCTATTGGGGTCTAACGGATACATGTCAGAAACTGTCTAACCAATTCACCTAGGGGAGGACTTAAACAATTAAACTGTCTGACTTGCTAGACCTCAGCTTTAAACGATACTCTTGTTGAGGAGTTTTCTCTACCAGGGGGAGTTTAGAGTCACTGGAATCTGGGCAGTCCTTAGAGGGGGAGGATGAGTCAGTCTCTGGCGGTGTTCCGTAAAGCTTCTTAACATGACTCATATGGACCCATCCTTTGCGGCCCTCGAGCTTCACTGCCGTCCTCGTTGTCAATAAGACGAGCTTCGGCTCCTGCCAGCGGGGCTCCAGCGAGCTTTTCCTGTCAAAATTGCGCACAAAAACGAATGTTCCTGGTGTAATCTTGTGCGGCTTCACCTCGGTGTTGTCGGGAAAGGCTGCAGCTACCTGTGAACGACATGATTGTAGTGCAGACATCAAGGAGGCAAGGTAATCTGTCAACATATTACTATCAACATCAGTTAACTTTCTTGGTATAGGCGTCCCCCACATATTCGGTGGCCTACCAAAGACCACCTCATACGGAGATAGCCCTGTTCTCGAGTGCGCAACCATTCTCATGTAAAATAATGCAACTGGCAGGGCGACTATCCAGTCGACCCCTTTTTCGGCACATATTTTTGCAAGACGAGTTTTCAGTGTCTGATTGTGGCGTTCCACGAGACCTGCTGCCTCGGGATGTCGGACGCAGTGGAATTTCCACTGATATCCTAGCAAGAGAGAAACCTGCTTCATTAATTCAGATGAGAATGGCTGGCCGTTATCTGAGTACACGACACGAGGCAAACCGTACCGTGGGAAAAATTCACGAACCAGCTGCTTGGCAGTGGTCGGAGCAGTGTAATCTGGGACTGGGTATGCTTCTGTCCAACGGGAAAGTGCACAAACAACTACGAGGACATATTTGAATCCTCGACATCGTTCCATCTGGATATAATCCATCTGGAGGACTTCAAAAGGGTAATCGGGAGGATTGAATCCACCTTGCTCTACGGGAATGCTTTTGCCTGCATTGAACTGACAACAAATCATGCAAGTACGCACTTTCTGTTTTGCTGCTGCTCGTAAATGTTTGTTGTACCAGAGGTTCTGTAAACTGTCTAACATGGCTTTTTCTCCCAGATGTGCTGGACTATGTGCAGTGTTGATCATAACTTGAACCATAGAGTCGGGGAGAAACCATGTGGCTTTTCCCTTTGTCATCCACCCCTGATCTGTCTGGACCCCTCCTAGTTCAGTCCATTTCTTTATTTCGTCTGGAGTAGCATGTGTCTGTATGTCAATTACATCTAGTGCGGGATCCTTAACTGTCATGCAATGTGTCAATGCCGGAACTATTGTCTTTGTCATGTCTGCTGCAGATGAATGAGTCAGAGCTGTGTGTTTCGCGGTTTGATCTGCCAGGTCATTTCCCTGGGAAATGGTATCGGTAACTATAGTATGTGCCTTACATTTCATGATGGCTATGGCTGAAGGCAGATGTATTGCTTCTAAAAGTGTTTGAATGAGGGAACCATGCTGTATTTTTGCTCCGTGAGAGGTCAAGAAACCTCTCTCTTGCCAGAGCACACCGAAGTCGTGTACGACTCCAAAGGCATAACGTGAATCTGTGTATATGTTGACATTCCTGTTTTTGGCTATTATACAGGCTCGGGTCAGAGCAATAAGCTCCTCAGCTTGAGCAGACAGTGTATCAATACGGTGTGTTTCTTTGACTTCAGTTTCAGTGGTCACTGCATATGCGGCCACTAATTCTCCTGTGCTTGTTCTCATACATGAACCATCCACGTAAAGTGTCAGGTCTGGGTTAGTCAGTGCAACATCTGTCAAGTCTCGTCGGGGCTTTGTTACTGCATTAATGATCTCTATACAATCGTGTGGAGCTGGATCTGTAATGTTTGAGGGTAACAGTGTGGCAGGATTGAGTATGTTACAGCGTCTGATTTCTATGTGTGGCTGGAACAATGTCAATTCATAACCTGTCAGTCGCGCTATAGTCAAGTGTTGAGTCTGTGTTCTGTTTAAAAGAACTTCCACAGAGTGTGGAACTTGTACTGTCAAAGGATGTCCTAACACTATGGAATCACTTTGTCGGATTGCTAAGGCTGTTGCAGCAACCGATTTTAAGCACGCAGGCAGGGCCTGGGCTACTGGGTCTAGTGTACTTGAAAAATAAGCACAAGGCTTATGTGAACCTGCTTGATCTTGTGTGAGGACAGACAATGCTGTACCATCACGTTCTGTAACAAAAAGTGTAAACGGTTTGCTGTAACATGGTGTTGCTAAAACTGGTGCCTGACATAATGCTTTCTTTAATTCTTCAAAAGCTTGGGTGTGTTCCTGAGTCCATGGGAGGACAGTCGAAGTCGCTGCCTCCTGTGTTGTCAACTGTATAAGTGGCTTGGCTAGGAATGCGTACTGGGGAATCCATTGTCGGCAGTAAGAGGTGAGGCCAATAAAGGCCCGCACTTCCTTTTGTGTCGTGGGTTGCGGTAAGTGTGCAATTAACTCGATGCGGTCAGGTGTTAGCTGTCTCCCCCTCTTGGACAGCAAGTGCCCAAGGTACACCACTTGCTGAACACAGAATTGTAACTTTGAAGGGGAAACCTTGTGTCCCTTGTCAGCTAGAAAGTGTAAGACTGTCAGTGATGCATGTTCACATTCAGGTTCGCTACGAGCGGTGATCAGCAGATCATCGACGTACTGCAGCAAGGCAGTGTTAACTGGCATTTGAATACTGTCAAGTTGTCTTTTTAAGGCTTGGCTGTAGATGCTTGGGCTTTCTGTGAATCCTTGAGGTGCGCATGCAAATTTGAAGCTTCGGCCATTTAAACAGAATCCGAAGAGATATTGGCTTTCTGGATCAATGGGGACACTGAAGAAGGCGTTCTTAAGGTCAATTACAGTAAAGAACGTCGCCTCTGAATCAATAGCAGTCAATAAGGATGAGATGTCGGGGACCACAGGGTACTGTGGCACAATGCATTTATTTAGTTCTCGTAGGTCAATCACCAACCGATAAACAGGTGGTGCATTTGGATCAGTACGTTTAAGAATCGGAATGATAGGGGAATTACATAGATTGGAGTCGGTTTCAACAACCACTCCCTGTGCAATGAGCTCCTCAATGATTTCCAGTAAAGCCACTACAGCATCGGGTGGTAACTTGTATTGTCGTATTCGGGGCAGAACAACACCTGGCTTGAGTGTAACACGGTATGGTGTAATGTGCATACAACCTACATCAGTTGGGCCTTTTGCCCATAAATGCTTTGGTACATTTTTCAATCTGTCATCAAAATCTCGTAACACATAGTGACCCTTAAAGTCACGCAGAAATAGTCTAACTCCTTCCGGAGAACAACATATGACCGCTCCTAGAGCCTTCAGTGTCTTGATACCTAACAAGTTTTCCGGACATGACTTCGTGAGTAATAGGTCTGTAGTGCGTGATAATGGACCAACTGCTAGGGGAACGGGTTTCGAAACTTCATTAACAATAGGCTGTCCTGAAAAACCAAGGGAAACATTCTGTGTGCCTGAGAGGGGTGCCCCTGGAACCTCATTGTGACTTATCGTTGTTCGACTTGCCCCTGTATCAATCAGAAACTTTCTATCTTTTCCTAAAACTTGACTATGTACATAAGGACCATCTTGATCTACAGGCACTTCAATAAAGGGCAAGCCAACTTCCCTCTCTAGGCTGTTTCATGTGTATCGCTGATAATCGGGATAATCAGATTGGGCATACTGGTACATCTGTTGTGAAACTTGCTGTGCCGCTGCAATAGGCTGAGGCTGTGGTACTGCTACCGTCTGTACTGTCTGTTGGGGAGCATGCATTGGCTGTGTGTTCTGTGGAACATGTTGCTGGACCTGATGTTGGATCTGGTCCTGTCTAGGCTGACGGGGTCTCTCTTTAGTTTTACCTGTGGATATGTTGTGCTTCAGAACGGCACATTCATTCACATAGTGACCTGGCTGTTTGCAATAGTTGCACGTCCCTTTAACGGGAGCCGCCGCATTACTAGACTGTGTCATACCCCTTTTCTGCCCGTCAGCTGGGACTGACTGAGCAACTAACATTTTCATTTTCGTATCTTTCATACGTCTTTGTTCATGATCTTGTTCCTCTCTAATCCTGTTCTGGTGGTACTGTAACATTTGTAACATTTGGGATGGTGAATTTGCTTGCCATGTACTCTCGACTTTATATACACGGTTCTTAACCTGGGGCAGGGAATTCTCGACTAATTTGGTTACAAAAACGTGCGGGTATGACTCGCTACTTGGTTTCAGACCACTGTTAATAATAAAACATTTCTCGAATCTAGAATAATAATCACTAGTGTCTTCGTCGTGTTTCTGTTTACAGGCTGAGATTGCATCCCAGTCTTCCTTTTTCGTTGTCAATAATCTTGGCAGAACTTGTACAATTAATCCTGGTAATGCTTTAGCTTTTTCCCCAAGGCCTACCCCTGGAGTACGACCATTTTCTTTGTCCTCTATTTCGGTCCAATTAATCTTTTTATCTCCCACCTCCCATTCCTTCTCTTTGAGTTTCTCGTAAATGCCAGCTGGCAACAGTACTTTTAACATTTTCATAATATCTGAATATGTATAGTCACCCATGAGTAGCATATCTTTAATTTCTCGGTGAAAACCTGCCGGGTCCTTATCGTGACAGGGTACTAATTTCTTCATTTCTAGCAATTCTATTTTAGTAAGGGGTGTATATACATACACACGTTCTAGTGTGTCATCTTCTTTTCTCACTGGGTGTACTTCTCGTAAGGGATTCTGTCTGTCGAAGTAATACATTTTTCTTTCTTGGGGTGATGGAGCTGACATAAACTTTGGTTTCAGGAACGTATTATACTTGAGTCTCTGTTCTAGAATTTCTTTAATTAAATCGGTACCTAGACCTCTCCATTTATTAGAGAGCAGTTCTACCAATATGTCCGTTAAGGGACCTGGATCAGAAAGTTGGCTTTTAAACAGACTAATGAGATGCTGAATCATGTATACACTAGCTAATTTCTGTTCATCAGGGGAAAGACTCAAGAACGTCTGAGCTACTACATCGTCATTATACGTACTAGAATTGTCAGCCCATTGTACGGCGGACCGAGCTAGTTCTTGTTCGTCCATAGAATTGAGTACATGGTACCCCATTCGATCTTGAAGTATTTTATCGGTAGCCTGAAACAAATGTTCAGGAGTCCTTGCATTTGACATGGCTGCTTGAAAAACTCTCTTACTTTCTGGACGTACTGGACGCATATTATTATTAAAGTATCTTCCCTTACCTACATAAGCTATCACTTCTTTAGTTGGTAATTGCAATGTTTGTGTCACTGTCTCGGGTTGCTCCTCTTCCCCTGAGGATTCATTCTTGTCTGAATCTATTCCTATTTCACGCTGTCTTCTTTCGTGTATTTGTACTACAGCTTTTCGGATCTTTTTGTACATGCTATTTATACAATTCTGTTTATCATGTTTTCCGTCTGCTATATTCTGACCCCATTTGTTAAGTTGTTGTTGTTGTTTGAATATCTTTATTCGGCAATTTATCACCATAAAAGAATACATATACATATACATTTCAATTACCAGTAAAAGATTATAAAAATACAATAAAAACATGGACACCTTACTCATTAATTTGCTAACAGTAAAATCATCCTCAGCTTGGGGAAACACCGGAGTGTAATTTCAGTAAGCGGGAACGTGTCATCCATGCGCTTCCCAAAAATGTAGCCACCCCACAGATCATACTGGCAGTTGTTAAGTGCATTCATCTCATCTTGGTCTACACCAGGCCTGTCTTGATCTCTTATCAAGCAGTTTATGAAGAAACGTAATATCATGCCTTGAATGTCAACTTTCTGATATGCCAGGGCCTCGCCAATGCTTTCAGGACCTACCCCCGTTTGGACAAAATGATATATTCTGTCTAGATGATCAATCATTCCCGGTAGTGTCATTAAGTGGTTGGCAACTCGCCGTAGACGTACTGATGCTAGCATCATTCTGTCGTCTTTACCGGGTACTGGATCATATCTACAGTCTGTGAGGGGTTCCTTAAGTATGTCATAATTTACTGTCTGGGGTGTACGTTGGTGTGCTAAATCCCTAAAAGTCAGTCTATGTGCTTGTGGCGGTGTCTGAAAACCTCCTGTCGCACCTCCTGAGGTGCCAGGTAAAAAGGGATTCAGTGGATTCGTGCCAGGAATAATAGATGTAGGAAGAACCGGAGCTGGGAGAACAGGCGCAGGATGTAGAACGGGAGGAGGAGTTTGTTGTTGCGGAAGTGGTTGGTCATTTCGGGGCGGAGTGCCATCAGCGGGTGGTGCCTGGACACGTGGATTTGTATATGCGGGAGCTACATCGTCTAGATAGGATGAAAGGAATATGTCCTTTGCAGTCTTGTGGCGTACTTTGGTCGGAACTAATGCAGGGGGCAGGTCTTTCGGTATTTCCGGGGTGGCCTTAGGTAAACCCTCGGCCAAGACAGGATACATACCATTCGCAAGAGTATTTCGCTGTCGGTCTACCTGTTCTGCTTTGACTCGTATACCTTCCTCAACTAATTCATTTTCTCTGACTTTTTCGGAATCCTCCCTATGTTTCTCAGCTTTTCTGAATTCTTTTTCTGTTCGTTTATGGGATTCTTTACGCCACAATTCTATGGCGTCTTTCTGTGATTGTCTGGCTTTCTTATTCCATAGTGCTTCTTCTACTCTCATGATGCAATCTGCATCCCATGTCCCTGTAACGGGCCACCTATATTTCTCTTCCAGATGTTTAGTGTAATCGGCCCATAAATCTAGGTATAGTATGGCCTCGAAGCCATGTTTATGGTACATAAAATTTCCGGGAGTGTCCCTAGGGGGGACAGGAATCGCTTCCTCTAATATCCCTTTCCTAGTTCCGATCTGTCTTAATTTGCTGAACAACGGCATCTTGGTATTTGATACTTGGTACTTACTTGAACCTGAACACACTTTTCGACACAGAAACACAGCAATGTATATCAAAACAGTCACTCATACCACGACATTAATCACATGAAAACATTTTGAACACATATAGACTACTCTTGACTTCTAAAACTAGAACTCTAAAACGAGGGCAAAATCGAAACCTTGACTATCTTGATATACTGCTAAACAGTACAGATACACCGCTAAAACAGTGCATACCGGGTCTGTGTACCCAAACCCGTCTTTACCGGATACATAGTAATGCACCCGTCTAGATGCGTCCCCAGCAACGGTACTCACCGGGAAGCACGGAACAGAAGGCCTCGGAAACTCGACTGGGCTGGACCGGACTCGACTCGACTCGTGACGTAGGTACTTCGGAACTGGTGGGCCTCTAGATACCTCGGACCTTGTTCTCTTTGGCTGGGCTCTGGTCGGGATCCTCTGCACTCCTCACCGCCTCGTCTGGGTGCTGATCGCAGTCTCCGTCACCTCCGTAGGCCTGAGCGAGATACAGGAAATCCTGCGGGTACGCGTAATTGTCCGTCTTGGCTGGAGCAGGGGGCGAAGCCTGCAACGCACCTACCGGCGCGTGGGGTGGGGGAGGGGTCCCTATTCGGGAGCCAAAATTATGTGGTAAATAGTAATTTACCTTCTGAATTTCTATGCGGTAAAGTTCAATAATAATAACTCAATCGGAAATAAAGAGACACAAAGTCCGTGGCAGCTGAGTTTCAAAGTGGGTTTTATTCCATAAAATGGAATGGTTCGAACCTGGATATCATGTTCCTGTCCCCATAAAGGATCAGGAAGGGATAGAGCATACTTTATTGACAGAACATAACTTTTATAGTTAATACACAGAATGGTAGCCAATACAGAAGGCGTAACAGCTGAGAGAAAACGAGATAAGGACACATGTGCATAGCAATACGTAATCAGAAGGCGTGCACTAGGGCGTACACAGAGGCGTGTGCTAGGAAACGTCACATGAAAGTGTCACAAGTGGGTGGATACTTAATAGAATCTTGCAGTGTCAGCAGAAATCTGTGGCAAGGATGCGCGCGCAGCAGCATGACGTGTGACTGACGTGAGGCTGGAGGGTGCAGGGGACTTGACATTTAGCCCTAGAGGGGAGAGACAGAAGTCTGGCATGTCAGATCAACTCGTTCCTAAATCATATCTGATATCTTATGTTTAAGAAACATATTATCTAGAAGGAAAAGGTTTCTCGGGCAGGGGCTATTCTATACTGAGTGCATATGTGCCTACGTGTCTGCGTGTAATGAGAGGAGCCATGGGCCTACCATGGTAACAGAAGCAATGAATTACTTGCATGGAGACAGAGAGGCCGGGCCCTTTGCTCTGCAGCCGGGGAATTGTTTATCTACTCTGCTAGACTGGAATGTGTTTTCGAGGAGCTGAACTCGACTATACTGATAACTTGAAGGCATAATACTGTCTTTGGCAGGCAAGCAGGCCGAGCTGGGCACCGCTCGCCACGCAGGGAGTAGGACAGAGGTCAGGGAGCATCCCGCGTTGCAGCGTTTCAGGAGACGGAGAACAGAGAGGCTGGATGGTAGAAATCAGGGCCTAGCCCTGACTAGGGAAAAACGTGAGAGTGCAACATGTAAAGACGTTGGCAAGGCATACTTAGGAACTGAATTATCGATCCATTCATGACGGATCTGAAAGAGGACATGTTAACGTTGGACGCAAATGTATTTGCGTCTTCATAGCTGGCACAGGAGAGAAGTTACATGCACTTTAAACTCGTACATGGAGACGGTGGGGTACACGTTAGGGAACATTTCTGACCATAAAATTTTATATTTCCTCACCACTTTCTTATTCACTTTTGAGCAACTTATTATAAAGTAGAATTGATTTATGATCAAATGTACAATAAACATCTAAAAAAGAAAAATATATTTATGATCAAACGGATGATAAAACCCAATTAGTTCTGCAATTTTCTGAGTATCTGTTTTCTATGTTAAGGATACTGTTAATGTTAAAATAATACCCTTTGGGACCAATTGTTTTTGTACTACTACATATCCAGGCCCTGTGGCCCCATTGTTTAGTAATGACGTAGAAAACAAGGGCCAGATACGTCACGTACTGGTTGAAAAATACCTGTCTCAATTTGTGACCAATAATTCTGAGATCAGTAAATATTTTTACGAACACACATGTAGCTTTAAGCCGATTTGTTAAAAATACAGAATCGGATGAAGTCTCCAATCAGGCCTACCTAATTAATATTCATTAGGTAGGTTGCAAATTACGACTCAATCCGATTGGCCGCAATGACAGGGATGGTGGCCTCAACGGGTCAGTAGGCTCCCATGTATGTGATTGATATCCCAATTTATTATTTTTTTTTTTATCCAGCTTAAAGCTAATTACTTTATTTGTTTTGATGCTTCTTTAAGAGTTGACGGTGCCCTCTCGCTCTAATGCACTGGCTCTGTATGTATTATCCTACTACAAACGCAGACATTTTGCTTTCCCAAAGCTTGTGTTTTTTAGCCACTACTCAAGTTCAAGACAGAACTATTGGCTTCGATCTTACTTGTTTCTTGCCATCTGGTTTTAAATTCCTAAGCTGTTTTTTGTATCAGCGATTTTGCACCCCGCAGCACAATTCTATCTGTTATTTCAACTTGTATTAAGCTAAGTGGTGGATTATTTAAAATTATAAATTATTTTATGTCGTTTGTGATTTCTATTTTTAAGGGAAAAACGGCTTACTAAATCTACATACAGCAGAATTTTTCATGTGAATGTACGTTGCTTGGTAGCATCTTCAGTACATTGGGGTGAATTCTCCAAGTACATTTTAGCATTTTTGATGGTCTACAAAATTGTAAAGTGATATTAATTTGGTGTAGAGACCTAATTTGTATTTTTCTGCAAAACATTAATCTCTGCGGAGATTCCATAGCTGTGCTTGCTATGTTCTATGTATCACCGCTCTCTGACTTCTATTCAATTATGTTTCAAATTCGGATTTATCTAAAGTGTTTCCTCAGTGGCTTTATACTGGCTTTTCCCGATAAAATTAATCTCAGTTCATTATACAGTAGTATTTTAGCTCCCCCTAGTGCATTAAAATAACATAGACCCAAAACAGTAGGGTAATAACATTGCAAAGAGAAATTGCTTAATATTTTTTTATAAAAAAATCAAAAGAAAGCATTGACCAGATTAAGGCAAACATAAGAAAAAGGATGACTCTATTGTGGCAGATAACTCTAAAATCTGGGAATTTTACAATCGTTAATTTTAGCAGTCCATGAATTTCAATCTTAAATATGTGTTTGACGAGGGCATATTTCACAATAAAATGACTTCACATACTCTTTACTACTAATAAGATTCATATTAAAATTATTTACGCCGTCTGACATCACTGATTTTTCTTTTTTTGTTCATGCAAATTTCGTTTTCAATGTACAATGTATCAAAAAAATATGTGTTTTGTTTTTCTGATATAATTTCACGTCGGTACTGTGTATTGATTGAAAATCATAACTCTAGCCGGAGGCTGCTCTGAGACGTATTCCAACAGATGGCATCACAACACTGGTCTTAACTCTATTCGAGTCTGGTAGTTAATCGTTCACAGCAAACAATCCTTTTAAACACAATAGTAAATGTTATCGCAAATACTGCATTCCTTCGATTCACAGTTTTTTTTTAATTATTAACATTTTACACTGAAGTGCGAGATTTACCTTTTTTTGTGCTGGAATAAAAATGAGCTATATTGTTGACAAGGAAATTAACAAAGGGGGCACCGTGTTGAACGTGTTAAAAAAAAAACAAAAAAAACAATAGATGCATTGCTCGTTCCTGTTTCTAAATTCTTTATCAAAATCGTGAGCGACACTTAGATATTTTAGACAACACTGAATGCCAGTTTTTTTTCCGTGGATATAACAATAAAAAAATGCTTTTCAAAATAGTGTGTGTCTTGACTGAATAAGGCGAATAGCTGCTTTGCAAACAGAAGGACACTGAATTGTACCATAAAATGTGTTTTTACTCAATATGACACAACAGGGCTTCGGTCTCCAGGCCTACATTTTGACTCGCCTCACGAATACTGCAAAAAAGACATTTTTTTAACAATGTAGCGACCTTCGTGAATGCCTACTCTGCATGTTGTTCCCATACGTTAGTTGAATATTGCCACATTTTCCTGGCTGCCACTTTATACTGTTTTTTAGTGGTTGTTTGCATTGTGGTGTTGCCACTTTTGCAGTGGGTGTAAATGTGCCCTTAGCACTGTCCTGGCTGGTGCTGTGTCTATTGCATGTAAAAAGGGGAACCGGGTCGAAGCGGAAATTGCAATATTTGTTACGAGACAAACATGAATGTTAAATAAAATATGTGCACTTTTACCAGATCATAAAAATAAAACGTCTTTGATTCTATACACGTAGGCACCAAACTTTGACCCTTGGGTAAAATATTGGGTTGCAAAAAAATCCAGGTCATGGAAAACAGAAATTGTAGGACCCTATAAAACATAGCACTGTGGTTGGTGATTACAACAGAGAGATGTAAGGAAGGTTACAGGATTACAATAGGAGGAAAACATAAAAAATAAATGCATTATGCCTGTCATAGGCACAATGCATACAGAAAAGACGGTTCTGCTTTCTAGAAGTGAGTGTGCAGGATCTGTAAAACCTTAGGGGCATATTATCATGGGATTTATCTCTGCTTTTTTGGCTTTAAAAGACAAGAAAGCAGAGATAAAATTATCTCCCTATCAGCAACAGGGTGCTAACACGCACATTTGCATGTTAGCACCCTTTTTCACTACGCTTCCCTTTGCATCTCTAATGAGATGCAAAATGGGTGTTCCAGAGCAAAATAATAGGAGAAATGTCGCTAAGCGTCATTTCTTCTATTATCAAGCTTCACGCTAACCCTGTTAGAGACAAAAAAAGCAGCGCTAACCAAGGTTAGCGCTGCTTTTTTTACACCTGGTATTTTCCTGACTTAGCCATGATATCCTATGGAAGGTGGATATCGTGGCTAAGTTTGTGAGCCCCTATCATCAAGCTAACGCCAAACTTCGGGAGATTATCGTTGGTTTTCCAGCGATAATCTCTCATTTGGCAGTTAGCGTGAGGATTTTTATCACTTCTGAGATAAACGTTGCTAATAGCAAGTTATCTCAGCGATAATTTCCGGCGATGCTTAGTGATAAAAAAATCGTTGCAAAGCCTAGTTAGCGATAAATATCGCTACTCGTTGGTAATATGCCCCTGAGGTCATGGGTTTCAAGTTCAAGTAGAGTTATCCCTTTTTGCAACTGATGAAAAGAATATAAACTGCAATATAATAATATTTTATGCACATTTTTTAATCCTTTCATTTTAGCTTAGGACTGGCTGCAAGCATCAGCTGAGTTTTACGCGGAGGACATCTCCTTTGTACCAGCAGCATCTCAGTACCACAGCATCTGTACCACATATTTGTACCACAGCATCTCACAAATAAGGAGCTGTGCATAGGACGATATGGTGAGAGTGTGTGTTGGGGGAAGGGGTGGGGAGGGAAGACTCCATTGAAGAAACCAGTTTCTGATGTGAGGAGATGGTCTTTGGGCTAAAATGTGTCGGTACTAGACAGTACACTGAATAGCAGATTTTTACACATTAACACTAAACATATTTATGTAGATTTTTACAATTTAGGGCTCAGAAAAAGTAGAGAATTTTGTCGAAAGCACAGTTTCTTGTTGAAGTGTCAAATCCAGCACAGTGTGACAGGGCCCCATTTTAAAGGGATAACATTTCATTAAAATAATATTATTATTTTATAGAACCACTTTCACATTAATTTAGTCTTTCATGCTGCCGGCCTCTTTAAATCTAGCATGGGTCAAAGAGAGAATGGTTTGCTTTTAAACTGTCTGTGGATGCCTGAATTTTATCCAGATGTATATGTTTGTCTGGTAGTCTAGGATTTGTTGGACCGATTTATTAGTACATATTTGGCCAGTGTCGTCCTATTGGCTGGATACCATGCCAATCAACAAAGGTGTTATTTTGCGCCTTACATGCAATAATAATGATTGCACAGTGCATGGCAAATCCAATAATTTAACTCCAACTCTCAATGTATCCAAGCATTAAATCCTATTATTTGTCTTTCCACTATTTGTCTACCACTCCCCAGAAAATGTTGGACGCCACAACAGGGTCTTCTGACCAATCCAAGACCTGTTTTCAACTTTTCACATCACTGCCCCTTCACATTTCTTCAAAAAACAATTGCAAGATAAGAACAGCATATTTTATTTATTTATTTATTTATTTTATGTATCTAAAACATTCATAAAGCGCTTTGTGACCATGCTGGTATGCTAGCGCTAGTGGGGACTCACCGGGGGACAGGTACACTTTATACATTTTACATTTGCAATGATATTATATTTCTCAGCGAAACAAACTGAAAGCTTGTTGTTGGCATTGAAAAATAATTAATTGTTCAAAATATATTTCAAGTTCTCATGAGAGTCGCATTCATTGGGGGCAGTGGGGGAGATTTGGCAGCGATTTAAGCAACTGCAACTGAAATGTGTCTTCCGGTGCATACTCGCATATGCGTGTGTTTGTGTGTCTGCGTGTAATATGCAGGTTATCTGCCTGCACTGTAATAAGTCGCATTCATCCTTTCATCCTTCTGAGGTTGATACATGCATTACTAATCAATAGAGCAATAACAATGCCTATTTTCTTTATTGTGCCCACAAAAAGTGACATAGGCCAATAAGTGATATAGGGCCATATGTATCAAGCAAAATTGCATTCGCAAACGCTCAAATCCACAGAATTTCAGCGTTTGCAATTTTGCCAAATGGTATGTATTAAGGCAAAATAAGGAATCGCAAAATTTGCGATTCCTTATTTTGCGATTGCATTTAAGGAATCGCAAATTTTGCGATTCCTTAAATGCAATGTAAGAAGCACCAAAAAAGTGCAATTTGGCCTTAAGGAATCGCAAATTACCACCAGCTTCAAGTTGGTGGTAATTTGCGATTTCTTTGAAAAATGCACTTTTTAGCATTTTTCAAAGTGCAATGTGAAGCACATACATGCCCTTAGGGCATGTATGTGCGCCACAAGTGCACCCATGCTTATTTCAGGGGTGCATCAGGGTTTCCTTTTGACACCCCTGCACCCATGAAATTATTCTCAATTTGCGATTTTCAAATTGCGAATCGCGGATTGAGAATAACTTCCCATTCATTCCTATGGGCCTCCTGGCCCATAGAAATGAATGGGAAAGTATTCCTTAATTGCGATTCGCAATTTGCTAATCGCAATTGAGGAATATTAAGAAATCGCTATAAAATTGCGATTTTTTACATACATCCCTATTTGCAATTCTCAAATAGCAATTTGTAAAAAATCGCTATTTGAGAATCGCAAATCAGGATGTTGATACATATGGCCCATAGTAAGTCATTATGAAGGCAGTAACTTCCATCAAAGATCACAGATATAGAAACACAACTTTGAGATTGAGACATTACATTGTTTCCTCAATTTGTGCTAAATTCAAGTATATCACTGTGTTTGCATCAGGACCGACCAGGCCATGTATCCCGTCGTGCATCTCTCCAGGACATGGCTGTGGAAGGGCCAGGGTTGCTGATGGTGCCTGTCACTTTCTTCAGCTCCTTAAAGTTAATTGCAATAGGTGAAGTGGGGACTTAAACCGAGAGAGAGAGAGAGAGAGAGTGAGAGAGATTACATTAAATTTAATTAAAATGAAATTAAATAAACTTATAAATCACAAACAATTGTCCAAAGGCGTCAATGAGCTAAGGAGTGAGACAGAGAATGTGTGGAATAATAGAGTTATAGAACAAGGAGGAAGGCAGCAAGGCTGTTTTGCAGATTTCTGCCAGAGCTTCTTTTGTTTCTCAGTCTGACCCTGGCCTGCATCAAAAAGGTTCCCTTATGAATAGTTGCAGGTCACAATAGGGTCAAATCTGGTGTGACTGTCACTGCTTTGGAGCTCCTCCAATGCCTCTGCAGTGCTGCTTTTTCTCTCTTTTGTGCACACTTGGGGATCTGTGCATAAGTGTTTCAAGGTGAGAAATTCAAAACTGCCTCTCCTTGGTGAGAATTATGACATGCCATCTGGAAGAATTATCAAAGATGAGAAGAAAGATAGATATAGTCTAGGCCGTTTCTTAATGTGTAGTATACGGTTCTCCATGCTGCAGGGAAAGAAAGGCTTTCTCAGCTGTCCTTTCCTATTTTTTTCCTGTCTTTTTTAGTCTCCAAATGAGTTCTGTAGCACTGACCTCATATCTAAAAGCTGTACTCTGCACCATCAGGTATCCATGGGTTATTTAGAAGGCACCATGGCCTAGATTCTCAAAGGTTTAGCGTTGGGCTAGCGTTACCTTTTTAACACTAACCCGATACTAAACCTGTTTTGGGATTTACAAACTAATGATAAATAATCCTCCTCCCCTTCCTAAGCGCCTTGAAACCCTCTGGGTATGTAGTGCGCTATACAAATTTTTTGACTTGACTTGACTTGACTTGTATGGAAAAGAAACACACAGCAGCGTGAAGCTGCTTTGCTTTCCCTTATGTCATGGATGCGTTATATTGGCGGTAAATGGGTGTTCCTATGCAACCACTCATGCTTTTTTATGCCAAACCCTATCTACTAACATTGGCAGACAGGGCTTAGCGCCAAAAATTAACACCCGCTGGAAATCAGGTGTTACAAGGTGAAATGTTGTAAGTTCTTAATGCTTTTTCGACATTGCATGTGTGCTGCACATACAAAGTAGGAAAAGCTTCGAAGTGTCTACACATAAGGGCAGATTTACTATAACTGGCGCATCCCCAGGGATGCACCAGTTATTGTGCGCCGCAGCTCCGCCTCCCATGGTGCACCGCATTTACAATGCGGCGCACCATGGGGAAAAACGTCCCAGATGCGTGACGCATCTGTGCCGTAAAGGTGGCGCATTGCTGGAGTTGCGTCGCAAGCGCGATGCAGCTCCAGCAAGGTTCGGGGGTGCCCTATCAGTCCAATGCTGCGTGAAGCCTCACGCCTGCTTCAAGCAGGCGCAGGGTTTTGACGCAGCATTGGCCTAAAAGTGACTGAGTGAAATCTTGTGGATTTCACTCAGCCACTTTTGCGAGGCGCACCTGCCCCGGAACGCCGACAAGTGGCGCAGGGCTTTACAACGTGACGGATCTGCCTAAATGCGTCAGGTTGTAAATGGGTCGCAGGGATGCGCCATGTTTACGCCGCCGTTGCGTGACGCAACGGCGGCTTAAACGTGGCGCAAGTCCGAAATAAATTTGCCCCATAGTATTTTGTACTGGAAGGTACCAATCCAGTACAAAACCTATGGTAGATCTAGGCACACACATTAGTGCTATGGCGCTTAAGTGTGTGCCTGGCGCACAGCAGTTAAAATGAGCACCCGTGCCAGGGAGAGGGGAGGAGAGAGCCATATCTCTGTGAATACGGTGCTCTCATGCTCTCTCTCTGTCACGCAGCACAGCACATTCTCTCTGGGTGCTGTGTTGCGTTACCTGACAGCTACGAGAATCTGGGCCCACATGTTTCGATTCAGCGGCTCCAGACCTAACACAGTAGTTGTTTATTCATCTTCAAATCCTATTTTCTTTCGCAAAACGAGCTTTACGCATGTTCGCTTTCACTCATTTATTTCAGTGCATTACGAATGTTAAACACACCTTTCGATGGTGCAACACTGTGTTTGGTTGAGCTCTTGTTCCTCACTCTGCTACAGAGATCTAATGTATAATGTAGTATTCACTATTCATATATGTACATTTATGAGTGGAAATTGACTTAATGCATAACTGTGCAAAGGGGTTTCATGAATAAAGCAGAGTTCTTGATATTCCACTGAAAAATAGCTCCAGAGATTTTAGCCTCATAGGATCGTCGAACGTTCAGCGCCCAGTGCTGAACGTTCGAAGAACGAATGCTGGCCCGTCGGCCAACGGTCGTGCGCAGCGCTTAAGGGTTATAGAAGTTCAGTGGCAGGGATTAGAAATTATGAGGCTTATTCACAAACTGCATTTTGTAGTACGTTTTGCAGTGCCTCAATAACTCTAACAACATGCTATAAAATTCCATTCACAATTCTATGTGCGGAGATTCCACCTCCACCTCTTCTATTTTCTTCTGTGCATAATTCTCCACGCCCACTGCGGACCTTATGCACATGTAAGCATACGTTTTTATAGTAAACGTGGAAGGCCAGAGGGCAGTAGCTGGAAATATAGGTATACTTACTACCAAATGGGAGGGGCTTAGGAGGGTTAAGGGAGCAAATCAGGAGGGACATGCATCCATCTACAAAAGAATAAGGCCCATATGTATGAACACATTTTCCCATAGACACAGAATGGGTAAAACCCTTTGATACATATGACCCTTTATCCATTGGTATTTTACTGACTGCACTTCTAAAGTTCCTACAGCCAAAAAGGACCCACAACGTAGTAAATGTTCTCCAGCTCAAAGCTGGAGTAAGTCAAGCACCATGCTTGACCAAACCATGGTACGGAAACACCCTCTTTACAAATCAGTGGAGCAAATAAATAAGTATATAGAAAAACATTGACATTTAAAGCCTCATTTATTTATTTTAATAATATTCAAATGAAATATTTGGATATCCAGTTTTTTTCTCAGCGAACGCTTTCTAATTTTTTTTTAAAAATTCCCATTCCAAGGAATATATTTTGCCAAAATATATTTTTGCAAACTAAAAGGCTGTTTCATGATTGAACAAGGGAAAATGTATGTTTGCACATTTTTTGAATTTTCTCATACAACCAAATGCGGGAGATTTATTTAACAAGGATTACAACACTTTCAACACACCTGTCACTGAAATGAGTGATTCTTCTCAACTCCACCATACTTCTCCTGCTGAAACTCATTTTAACAACAAAGAATCAAAGAAAGACTGAACACTTAATAAATGAGCATACATAGCACTCTGATACCTTATTAGGGTCAAGTTTGCGCTACATAAAACTCTAAAAAAAGAATACAAAAAAACTTTAGCTGCATTCACTATGTCACTGAATGCCTTTTTAGGTTTGTCCCTCATTTTGAGGAGGACTTATTTTAAGAGGAGAAGAGAGAGGGTGTACAGGCAAAAGGTCAACTTCATTTACAGGCAAAAGGTCAACTTCTTAGGAATTTCCAGGGAAGCTGTCATTCCCAGAGACCGCTTCTCACATGGTGTGATCTTGGGCATGGTTGATGTCTAGGGACAGGAGTTCAGTTCACCTACAGCCCACTCCCAGACTATCCCAGCCTTTGTCAAAATACTGACTGCACCCCATTTCATAGCCAGTGGATCTTTTTAGAGGGTGTCATCTGAAATGTTTGGCAATGTTGGCATCTCACAGGCAAGCCAGTCTTGATGCTCCTATCAAGAACTGAGATGGAAGTGTGTACCATTTTTTTACATGCCACAGTCACTGGTGGAAAGGCAAAGGGAGGGCATGAGAATTGTCTTTGCCCACTTCGGGTGCTATGTGCCACTTACTTCACCCATGTGGCCCTCAAGCTACCTCACTGCACAGCACACCTTTTCAACAACAGATGACACCAGCTCTCCTTAATGTGCAGGCTGTCTGTGATGTCAGGGAATGCTTCACTGATGTGGACACTGCCTTTCCTGGAAACACACAGTAGATACACTTTTTAACAGTTTCCTCTTGCATGTTGCTTGGTTGCTGGGGATTTTGGTCTCACACAGCTTCTTGGTGCGTAAAAACCCCTCACACTGACCTTCATTTGCCTCACTACAGCAAAATAAAATACACACACATTAACCACTGCATTTAGATAGGCATGATTTAGTAAGATTAGAATAGAGACCCATTTGTTAAAAAATCACATTTCTTTTTTGCAGGTGATACCAGGTATGCCCTGCCTCAGACCCTATAGATGTCAATTACAGTATCTCAGCAGAGGTGTAACAGGGCACATATATGAACACAAGCGATTATTGAACACACTATTGGGTTCCCAAGTCGCAATTCAGATTTCCTGACCGTATCGGGGAGATGGTGGTGACCTCCCCAGAAGTTGAGTGTAAGATGGTTGTAGCTTGTTGTGTGTTGCAAAACATTGCCATACGATGGGATTACATATAGATTATCGCCCTCATCTATGGGCACATCCAGTTAGTATGAGTTTGTCAGTGCCCTGTGTGTAAAGCACAGGCTACGGTGCTTACGGTGCTTATGTGTGCAAGAGGTGTTTCTTGCGCGATGTCGCTGGGCCCGCAATGAACCTCCGTGGGAGCCTCTGCCCAGACAACAGGTTCATTGCGGGCCCAGCGACATCACGCAATTGCATATGGTCCTGGCCCCCGGCTGAGCTCCATGCTTAGTTGTTCACTAAAATCAGGTGTACAACTCTAGAGGAAACACCTCTTGCACATATAAGCACCGTAGCGTGTGCTTTACACACAGGGCACTGACAAAATCATACTAACCCCTGTAACACCCTACACATATAAGGGTCTGACGAAAGCCAGTAGAAGAAAAGGCCTGGCTGGAACTAGTTGACTGCACAGGACGTCGGAGGCCATAAGCCTACCATGCACGTCCGATAGCCTTTGTTTTTATTGACTGCCTGGGGCCCACCATTAAAACAGTCTTTGGGACACCCAGAACAGTATTTTAAACCTCACTCAGAGCACGTCCACAGCACCCTCGCGAACCAAAAAAACCCGCTCCGCAGTAATCTGGCGTCGAAGCACACCTGAGGTACACTCGGTACCTCCTGTGGGGCCCGATGATGAAGCATGCCACCAACTAGGTTGGTAGGTGAGGGCCTTCATAAAACCTAATGGTTTTCCTCCACCCGCAGACATACAAACAATTTAAACCAGAGCTAGTTCTCATTGATTACTAACATATAGGCTGGGGAAATGGACTAGCCTCTCTAGTTCACCTCTCTCTCTTTTTGATTACACCATATTTTTTAATCACATCATGCTGCTCAGGAAGAGCTTCCCGACCAGTTTAATTTCTTCAGGGTGCACTGATGTCATTGCAGTAAAAGTGAAAGTAAAACGAGCCGATGGACGCGTAATACTTTCACTGAATCAGTGCTTGGGGGATTTCTCAGTCCCTCAAGCACTGGTTCTAATGGAAGAGGTATCATTGGAAAGGGGAGAATATCCTCATTCCAATGGTATCTTTGTCCAGTGGATTCCTGCTTGGGGATTGCAACAGGAGAGTGATCCCCAAGCAGGGATCCACCCACTAGTTACAAGGGACAGGGGAGCAGCCCCTTGAGTAAGGGCTTGTGCTCCCTTACTTACTTTTTATATACTAAGTCTTTCTGCCTCCCTGGTAGCAACAACAGCCGATCTGCCCCCCTCCCCCGGTATGAAAGCCCACTAGACATCAGGGATTACTAATCTTTTAGTATTGTAGTGTTGGGAGGCTGCTCACCATGGGCATCACCATGACCCCACCCCCAAAAATAGGGAAACAGTCTTTCTGCTCCCCATGGGCAGATGGGTTGTTACCCCAATCTACTCTCTGGGGGGAAGAAACCCCACTAGACACCAAGGATTTTATTTATTTAACTATAGGGGTGGGGAATGCACACCATGGGCGTGGCCATGCCCCTACCCTAACTAAATGGAGAAACAGTCTTTCTGGCCCCCCTGGAGACAGATCCGGTAATTACACGGATCTAACACCCGAGTTGGTAGAAAAGCCACTGCTTGGCAGCAATATACATTTTTAATAAAATAAAGGGGTAGGTCTTTGCCAGCCTCACATCAGGTGCCCCCATCATCCCATAAACCTCGACACTCTTTCTGCCCCTTTGCGAACGAAAGAATCCCATCCTCATAGCAATCAAGAGAACATTTGAATATTTTGGGTATTGTTTTTACAAAGGAGCCAGCAGAGTTTGGCTAACTCCCAAGTACCATCCCATTTGCAATTGTGAACTGTTGCACTTTTTGGTCTTTGGTAGACTGCTACCTTGAAAGACCCATCAGATCTGCGCAGTTCTGAAAACAAGACATCTGGCAAAGTCTAGGGTGGTGTCCTTTGCATGCATAACACACCATTTTCTTACCCATAATATCCGGCAAACATCAAACATTAACTAAAAACACACATTTTTATCACATTTATGTGGGGATAAATTCTGAAATATGTGGCAAGCCACAATTTTTCTACTACACATAATTTCCCTAAGACTCTAGATAAAATGGTACCTCACTCGTGTGGGTGGGCCTAGAGGCCTTGACACAAAAGGCCCTAAAGTGCTATATGGGGAAATCAGCAGTAGGGCTGCAAGATTTGGGGCCATGCTCGGCTGCCACCCATAGAAACCTACCAACCACAGACATTTTTTAAATGTAGACAACTAGGGGATTCCAGGGTGGTGTGCTTGTGTGCTTCCTATTAGGTTTTCTTACCCACAGTGCCCTGCAAACCTCAAACTTTGCCTGAAATTACACATTTTCATGACATTTCTGTGATGGAAACTTACAGAATCCACAGGAATCCACAAAATTCCTAACCTCCACCATTGCGCCACTTATGCCAATGGAAACTCAGAATGACGAGTGTGGTTGGGCCTAGTGCCAGCGACAGTACAGATCAAACCGAGTTCAATAGGGCGTTGGCCTTGGTTTGGTCTGTATCTGTCGCGGGCAGTTGGCCAAGACACACAAGTGGGGCAGCGATTTTATCAGTGGGGCAATGCAGGGTGGTAGGAATATTGTGTATTCTTGCGAATTCCAGAATTTCCATCAGAGAACTGTAAGGTAAATGTATGATTTTAGGCAATGTTTAAGGTTTGCAGGGCATTATAGATAAATAAACCTTATGGAATCCACTCAAGTCAAGCTACCCTGGATTTCCCTAGGTGTCTAGTTTTCAAAAATGTATAGGCTTGCTGGATTGCCTTAGGTGCTGGCTGAGCTAGGGCCAAAATCCACAGCTACCTATTTTGCAAACTAACTGGCCAGTTTTGAGCAGAAATATGTGATGTATCCATGTTACGTTTTGGGATGTTTCCTGTTGTGGGTACTAGACCTACCCACACAAGTAAGGTACCATTTTTATCAGAAGACTTAGGGGAATAATGGGTGGAAGGAAGTGTGTGGCTCCACACAAATTTCAGAACTTTCCATCAAAGAAATGTGAGAATAATGTGTTTTTTTGCTAAAGTTTGAGGTATGCAAGGGTTTCCGGGTAAAACATCCATGCAAGTCACCCATACTGGATTCCCTTAGGTGTCTAGGTTTAAAAAATGAACATGTTTGCTAGGTTTTTGTAGGTGCTGGCTGAGCTAGGGCCCAAAATCCACATTACTCACTTTGCAAAAAAAACTGGTCAGTTTTGGGTGGACAAATTTGATATATCCATGTTGCGCTTTGGGTCGTTTCCTGTCACAGGCACTAGACCTACCCACACAAGTGAGGTGCCATTTTTATCGTAAGACTTAGGATAATACTGGGTGGAAGCAAGTTTGTGGCTTCCCGCAGATTACATTTACATCACAGAAATATGAAAAAATTTGTTTTTTTAATCAAAGTTTGAGGTTTGCAAGAGATTCTGGCTAAAATAACATGGTGAGAGTCATGCAAGTCACCGTATCCTGGATTCCCCTAGGTGTCTATTTTTAAAAAAAGTGCAGGTTTGCTAGGTTTTCCTAAGTGCTGGACCAAAATCCACAACTACCCACTTCTTATGAAAGAGGCAGTTTTGAGTGCAAAAATGTGATGTATCCATTTTGCATTTTCAACCATTTCCTGTCGCGGGCACTAGGCCTAACCACACAAGTGAGGTACCATTTTTATTGGAAGAATTCGAGGAATGCTGTGTGGGAGGAAGTTTATGGCTTCCCACAGATTCAAGAACTTTCCTTCACAGATATGTAAGGACATTTTTTTTAGTCAATGTTTGAGGTTTGCACTGTATTCTGGTAAAACAACCTGGGCAGAGCTACACAAGTCACCCATCTTGGATTCTCCTAGGTGTCTAGTATTAAAATATTTACAGGTTTGCTAGGTTTCCTTAGGTGCTGGCTGAGCCAAGGCCCAAAATCCATAGCTATCCACTTTGCAAAAAAACGGGTCAGTTTTGGGTGGAAATATGTGATATATCCAAGTTGCGTTTTTGTTTTTGGGTCGTTTCATGTTGCGGGCTACCCACACAAGTAAAGTATCATTTTAATGAGAAGACTTAGGGGATTGCTGGGTGGAAGGAAGTTTATGTCTCCCCACAGTTTTCAGAACTTTCCATCACAGAAATGTGAGGAAAATGGTTTTTTTTAGTCACCATTTGAGGTTTGCATGGGATTCTGGTTAAAAGAACCTGTTGAGAGCCATGCAAGTCACCCCTTCCTTGATTCTCCTAGGTGTCTAGTTTTTAGTAATATACAGCATTGCAGGGTTTCCTTAGGTGCCGACTGAGCTAGAGCCCAAATTCACAGCTGCCCACTTTACAAAAAACAAGTCAGTTTTGAGTGGAAAAATGTGATATATCCATATTGCATTTTGGGCTGTTTCCTGTTGCGGGCTAGGCCCACCCACACAAGTGAGGTACCATTTTTATCAGAAGACTTAAGGGAATGCTGGGTGGAAGAAAGGTGTGGATCCCCACAGATTCCAGAACTTTCCATCCTAGAAATGTGAGCGAAATGTGTTTTTTTGTCAACGTTTGTGGTTTGCAAGGGATTCTGTTTAACCCCTTCCACGCGGGGCTAATTCCCCCATGGTGCAGGGGGGAGGGGCCACGCGCGCCACCGCAGTACTCATGACAAGTCCAGCTCGTCATGCTGCACAGTGAAGATGTGCTCATGACGAGCTGGACTCATCTTGACTCCGCCCACTCCCATAGAACGCCCGTACAGGCGGGGAATTAGCCACGCGTGGGCCTTGCGCGGCAGTTATGACGAGCTCAGCTCGTCATGAGCACAGCTCCACTGTGCCTCATGACGAGCTGAGCTTGTCATAAGCATGCACGGGGCTAAAACAACCTGGTGAGAGCCACACAAGTCACCTCATCCTGGATTTCCATAGGTGTCTAGTTTAATTTTTTTTACGGTTTGCTTGATTTTTCCTTGTGTGGCAGATGAACTAGGGCCCAAAATCCACAGCTATATATGTCAACCCTGAGGTAGGCCCTAAACAACCAATAGGACAGGGTGCAGTGTACAATGTGACTTATATGTATTAAAAAGTGAGTTTAGGCCTGGAAAAAGGTTTATGATGCTATGTCGAATTTGCAGTTTATAAACTGCACACAGGATGCAATAGCAGGTCTGAGACGTGTTTAAAAGCGCTATGTAAGTGGGTGGCACAATAATTGCTGAAGGCCAACTAGTAGCATTTAATGTACAGGCTCTGGGTACATATTGCACCACTTTGCAAGTGATTTATAAGTAAATTAAATGTGCCAATCAGGTGCAGGACAATATAACCATGTTTTAAGGAGTTAGCACAAACACTTTAGCACTAGTAGGCACAGAGTTCTAAAACCAATAAAAATTAATTTCCTAAACAGGAGGGGCCCGATTCACAGAACTAATTTAAGACAAAATCCTAAACTTACTACTTTTGGTATTCACAGAAGTTAGGATTTTGTCTTAAGTTTGTCTTAAGACAGACTTAAGACAGACTTAAGTTGGGATTTTGTCTTAAGTCCATCTTAAGTTTGTCATAAGACAAAATCCTAACTTCTGTGAATACCAAAAGTAGTAAGTTTAGGATTTTGTCTGAAGTTAGTTCTGTGAATCGGGCCCGAGGTGAGTAGTCAAAAAGTTTGGGAAGAAGACCACCCTATGGGAGGTCAGGTCCAGTGGCGCATAGGTGGGCCCTGCATTTGCCGAATCTAAGAGCAGCGGGGGCTGGTGATTCCTGCAGCAAAAATGAAAAAATAAATTAGCACTTGCTCCCGCGCCTGTTTTATTAAATCTCCCCGGGATGGGCCAGGGCTTGGGTGGCGGTATATAATATTGAAGTGGAGGGGGCTCAGGGTCTCCTCATGAAGCCTAATAAGTCCCCGTGGAACCAATCCCCCAGAACAGTCATTTTATTAAAGGGGAGGAGGGCCCACGGCCCCCCTCCCCAGGCCTAATACTCTCCGGGGACATCAACCCCTGGGGCACAAATGCTTATAAAGAGCCAGAGGCTCCCCTCCCCAAGCCTAGAAAGGCCCCATCTCCTCGGTCCACACAAATACATGAAGGGAAGGGGGTTGAAGTTTAACAAAATACATCTGGGACACCATCCCCGGGGCCAGCTCAATTACTTTGTTCCAGGGAGTCCACCCCCGGGACACAGTAGTTTCCCTGTTGCACTAATGCAGGCATGGAAATGTGTTTTCTTCCGTCTTTTGGGAGCATTTTGGAATTTCCCTCCAAACAGGAGCAAACACTAAGGACCCGATTTAATTCTTGCCAGATGGAATAGTCACCATTAGCCTGGCAGTAGGACTTTACGTCTGCCAGACTGTGAGTACTCGGTCCACCAAATGTATAAAAGACTACCTAGCAGATGGTCATTTATAAAGGCATTGGAAGGAACCGCTGTCAGAGAGGTAAATTCCAAAATTGGATTTTCTTTTTGTAAAGGAAAAAGGCAACCCTTCCTTCAGCATTGAAGGCTCTTCCCATGATGGGGGAGAGGAAGAAAATGTTTGTACTTTGCCTTACCACCAGGTGGAGGCGTGAGTTATAGATAGCACAGGGTACAAGTTATAACTATAACTGGTGAATTTCTGTGTTTTTTAAAGATTAAAATGTTACGTTGTTACTGAATATATCACCGAACTATAATGTTACGTTAACCTTATGTTTTTTCAGTGAATATATATTGATGGAGGATGATTGAATACAGGATTAATATTTTCGATTTATCCAGTGCAACACCTTTAAAATCGTACACCGAGTCACTGGTGGCGGAGATTACTTACACACCAATTATCCTGGATACTTGAATCACTATGCACTTTATGTATTATACAATCTAGTACTAATAGTATTCTCTATTTTTATTGCAACTGTGATGTTCTGAATTGCATTTTATTTTACGTGCCTTGTATGTCTTTTAGGTTTATGCACCACGTGATGACTATAAATGAATGCTGAATTCTCGTGGCACGTATATGATCAAGGCCAGAACTGGCCAAACCGAGTCATGCGGACATTACTGCAATATACTGAGTTAGACACATCATATATCATATATATATATCCGGCAACGTGATCCTCAATCATTTGGTGCGCTCAACAGCGGATGTAGATCGAAGGGGCCGGATCCTGGCCCTTAATTTCAATTTTAATTACAAAGGACGCTGTACTCCAGAGTTTTAGTTTGAAGGATTTATTCCAGCAACACTCCACAAACACGTTTCAGCCTTCCCATGGCTTTGATCATGGTTAGTGAGTCTCTTGTCTATTGCACTATATATGCCCACTTGGCCTTAATGTGGCATTGTGGGAATTGTAGTGGGAGGATTGGGAGGGAAGTAGCGTTTATGTGCAAAAGACATAAACGAGTACAGAAGTCTGTGTTCATTGTTTAAGGTATACCGATTGTGCGGCGACCTCGGATGAAAAGCACTTGGGTTTCAAAGAAGTAAAAAACCCAGTGGCGATACAAAAAGGGCGGAGCAGCACAGAGAGGTGTGGGAATGCATAGAAGAAAGGCCGACCAACTGTGGAAAATGAATTAACGGCATATAAAGAAGTTGGGAGATATTCTAAAAAAAAACTTCTAAACTCTATAGAAACTACATGTAAACTCACCATCACAAAATTGGGAGAATTCACTTGACCTCATATGCAAGTGAGGTGTTTGGAAACAGAGGAAACTGGTGCTGGTACAAGGTGGAGACTGGCACAATATACCAAGGAAATTAATTGTACTTTCTTGATTTCATTATGCAAGTAAAGGGAATTGACCAAATTCTTTTATTCTACAAGGCCGCTGGAATATCACATGGAATAAGCTTAGTGACCATCAATATTCATACACGTTTATGAGGCAGGACGGCTGGAGGCCAGCCCGATGGCTCACTGCTGAGACACGTCACTCCTTCCCTTCCTGCTGCCGTCAGATGCGCAGATGGCTGCTTCCGGGTTGTGCTTGCTGTGAGCGGCGAGCCACATACATGATTCGCGATCCACGATCCATGAGAGGAGGGTCACAGCAGATCCATTGCAGTAGAACTGTCTGACCTGTGGAAAAATCCCCGTAGGAGGCTTCGGGGATAAAAATCATGATTTTTTTGCATCTCCAGTTCCCCGCGAACTCATGGTCTGTTCCATGACACTGTTTGCTGACAAGTGAGAAGTAAAGCGGGGTAAAGCGCTGCTGTGGGTGGCACAGAAAGTTTTGGGAGACTTACCTCTGGATGCAGGAAGTCGTTTTTTGGATTTGCCGTGTCTGGGGGTCTGGAGCAGGGACCTCTGCACGTACTGTTTTGTTATGGTGAAGCAGTAGCTCTTATATATATGGAGGGGTAAAAGGAAAAAAGTTACAAAAATATATATATTAAAAAAAACTCTGGAAAGTTGGCTTATCTATACAGTGTCCAGTGAAGAAGCAGTAGATATTCAGTCTGGGGTTTGGACTGTGAAGTATGCGGCTGATGGTCCTCTGGGGGGAAGGAATAGGAGCAGGAGCCTCAGCCCCCAGCCCTTCAACACTAACCCAGAAGGCTAAGAGAGAAGCAGCTTAATCACGCATGCTTGCAACCAGGAGAGGAAGAGCCATCAGGAAGAAAAGTGGGGTGGCAAATACTTGAATGGATCAGTTATCCCCAGGTTCATCCCCCCAGGTGCTGGCCACCTCAGGATCTTTCCCAGAATCCACCACTAACAATTTGGTTGCCGGGGGGGAATGCCATGGCCCTAAATGGCTCCCAAAAGTTAAAGTAGGTATATGTCCCATGGCCCTCCATCAATCTGCAGGAGATTGACAATGCTGGAACGAATGTAGAGTCCCTGCAAGTAAAGTTGCTGAGGAAAAGAATAAAGCGGAGGGGGAGGACAATCCACCTAAAGATTACCCCTTATTCTCAAAAAATCGGAAGGCAACCCAAGAGGACACTAATTTGCAACCTGTAGATCAGATGCCACCCGGACCATCCTCACAGGACCCCAGAGTACGAGTCTCTCTGGAATTCTCTGGAAATCCTGCCTGGTAGCAACTTGGATCTGAGGGGGAAGTCTGTACAAACGAAAGATCTTACTGCACCATCACATGAGCTAGAGATACCATACTGACCAGGGTTTGACCATCATCAGTATCTCTTAGTCCACCGTTGGAACCCAGTGTTGAAAAGCTGGATTTGCCAAATCAGCAGGGGATTGTATGGGAGTCTGATCAATCCAGGGAGAGTGGTCTCCTCGCACCAAATGCAACAGCTTTTCGGGAAATACATGACTGCAAAACCTCCCAAGCCCAAGGGCTTTCCTCTTCATTAAATATTGGATAAAATCGAGACTATGGTTCAACAAATACCAGAGCAATATAAAGAATTGGAGCAAGGTGTATCAGACATTGAGGGCCATTCCTTGTCTTTTGATTTTGATATTGCCTCGCTACAGAAAAAACTGCAGGCTTCAAAACTGAAGATGGACGAGATGGAGAACTATGCTAGACGTTCAAATTTGCTCTTCACAGATATAGCGGAGGACAGTGAACGCATCAATGGTCAGTCTAACGCCTTGGCTTATATGGAGTTGCTGATTAGAGATCATATACTTGAGAAAGCACCAGAGGACCTCACTATAATGAGGGCTCATGGGGTTTCTTCCCAGAAAGTTTCAGGGACCAAGTACCCTAGGACGATGATTGTGATGTTTTCTATTGTATCAGAGAGGCTATTGTCACTAAGGCAATTCAAAGAAGGGATATAATCCTACCCAACGGAGCCAAAGTGAGAGTGTTCGCTGATATGCGTTTGCAGCATGTCACCGGAGGGATTTTGTGGGCCTGATGGGTCAATTTAAGAGTGCAGCAACATAGGTCTCTATCGTTCAGCAATCCAAACTGAAAGTCTTCGGGAGAAGCCCAAGAGCTACTACAAGAGATATTCCAGGCAAGCGGAAAAAATAGAGTAATGAGGGATAACCTAACCGGGTGAGGAATTTTGGGACTGAATTTAGTTACATGAAGCTGAAATGTGTTGCAATATATTATGCTCAGACTTTACATGATCTTATGTAATGTTAGTAGGCATTGTTCCTTGCATTTCGCACTTTAGGCACTTTATACTTTATGCATTGTGGTCACTTTTACTATTGCACTATTTGCCCTATTGCACTTTGTTCTTCCTTTCGGAAGCGCTTAACTGTAATTATTCTGTTGTATTGGGTATAGCACCTATTAATCTCTTCCTTTACAGGCAAAGTTAGATTGCACTTTGCACTTTCTGCACTGCGCTCACTTTCACTAATACTCTTTATCCTCCCCCTATGCGGGTACAATCATATTTACAATGTTGTATTGGTAAAAGTTGTTATTAATCTCTTCTTTTTAGGTGATTGGTACCTTATAGTAGATTGGCACTTTATGTGTTGTGTTCACTTTTATCATTACTCTGCTCTCCCCTTTTGGGGTGTTTAATAGGGTGTTTAATGGTAGCTACTAGGCTGTATTAGGGGAGAGTTGTTGTAAATCTCTTCTTTTACAGGAAACTGGTACCTTGAAACAGATGGTATTTTAGGGTTTTTAGAGATTCTCGAGACAAGGATTTTACTTGTATGCTCTAGTTTTTGCAAGCACTTCGTGCGTAAGAGTTGATCTGCTTTTTCCCACGCTAGGGGGGTGTAGGCTTTGGCTAATAAAACCAGAGATAGTTGGTCTCTTTCTGTTCTGTGTGGACACTTTAATTACAAGCACTTTTTTTTTCAATAGCTCTTATGTACTCCGGGTGTCAGTAGCTATAGATCAATAGGCACGCCCCAAAAAAACAATACTAGTTGGTCTTTTGATAAGACATTGCTCTCGGACCTAAGTTGGATCTCTGAAACTCATGAGTTTATTCAGTGGTTCTTTAAAGAGAATGTTAATACAGCATCTGGTGTTATGGTCTGGGAAGCTTTCAAGGCCTCTTTTCGAGGGCAGGTGATTGCATATAAAGTGAATCTTCGTAAACTGAGGCAACAGAAGATTGAAGGGCTTCAGAAAGCTGTAGATCGAGCTAGGGTAGATGTTACTTCTGGGCTTTTTGGAGATTCTGAGGAGAAGGTGCTGCAGCAATAGCTACTAAGGGCAAAAGATGAACTGAAAAACTTTTTTATTATCAAAGAGATCTCTGAGAGCAATGCATTTCAACAGAAAGTATATGAAGAAAGTCAGCAGATAGGTACATTTTTAGCCTGGTCCACCAAAACACAGCGGAGCTGGCAATTAATTTCACAAATAAGAGACCCCAATACTGCAAGTTTAGTTAGCTAGAAAGACAGAATTGCAGAGGTTTTTGTATCTAACTTTAAGTAAATATAAGCTGAAGCCCAGATATTTGACATTCAAGATCTTGAGAATTTATTTTGCTGAAGTCCAGCTACCTATGATCACCAAGAACAATAGTGTGACTCTGAACAAACCTAATGAATTTTCAGATCTGACTGAAATGGCTAGCGCTAAGGCAAGGGGCAATGACGGAATCCCGGTTGAAGTTTATAAATTGTTTTTAGAGGAGCTCTCTCCCTTTTTAATCTCCTTGTATAATCAGATCATGGATGGGATTCCCACTTCTGATAAATTTATGGAATCAGTTGTGATTACTATCTTGAAGAAGGCTAGGGATCCAAATGACTGGAGCTCCTATCGCCCAATAAGCGTATTAAATGTAGATTATAAGCTCTTTGTGAAAATGTGAGAGTATAAGATCGCAGGATGCGCACAACAGGTGGTCCATGCGGACCAAACAGGGTTTTTGCCCTAGAGGTCGATGGCCGCTAATACCTTTTTCCTGACACAAGCGATCAACTATTTCTCAGCTAAAAAGGATAAAGCAGCTATTCTAATGATGGATGCGGAAAAAGCATTCGATCTTGTGGATTGGCAGGCCCTTTTTTTATTCTAGGTAAGTATGTTTTTCCACCCGCATGATCAAGATGTTAAGAGGGATCTATATTGGGGCAGTCGAAAAGATAATTATAAATGCAGAGCAGGCGGGCGAAGTGGTGATCAGGCATGGTACGAGGCAGGCTGCACCATGTCTCCCCTTTTATTCTCTCTTTCTATCGAGCCGCTGATGGTAAAGATCCATTCTAATACATCAATCTTGGCCCCACTAACAGAAATGGCAAAAATTAAGCTGTTTGCCGATGACATGATTTTATATCTGAATCCAGATAAGTCAAACATTCGGGCCGTGCTGGGGGAAATACAGGCCTTTACAGCGTTGGGCGGGTATAAAGTCAACCGGGCCAAAACAGAGCTCCTTTTGTTTAACTCGGCAGGGACTCAGCTTCCGGAAGGGCTAAAATTCTTACCATCAAGACCTATAAGATACTTAGGCTTATGTGTTACAGCTGATTTTTCTCAACTGTTCCAGCTAAACTCTGGAAATCCACTCTCTAAAACAAAAAACCTTTTAGATAGATGGTCGTTATTTCCTCTGTCCATTGTAGGCAGAGTTTCCCTTGTCAAAATATCTATACTTCCCCTGCTGATATTACTGTTTCTAAATCTTCCTCTAAAAATACCAATTTCATATTTTAATGAAGTGGATAAAGTCATCCGTGAGTTTACATGGACAAAAAAGAAACCACAAATTAAACTATCCATTTTACAACTAGACACAGAGCAGGGGAGCTAGCACTACCCCACTTTTCAACCTGTTATCAAGCCGCGTTAGCAAGTTTACTAATTCAATTAGCAGCCCTCTCCTCCATTTGATCATTTGATACTAAATCTCATGTTAACAGAAAACGCAATGAAGCTATCAGCATTTCTGCGCACTACGAAACCACCCAAGAAAACAAGATATAAGGTTCAAATTTAACATATTCAGCGGTTCTCTAAAACCTATAATGTTCCAGCATACCACACATACTCCTATCTTCAAGACTGTGAGTTAAGGGGTCTCCAGTTTTCTCAAAGGGGACTGCAGTCCTATAACGATCTAGGATTTTGGAAGCTAGGCGGTTTTTACAATGGTACCTATTTGATAACATGGGAATCCTTTGTATTGCAATCTGAACCCCAAAGTCAAGACCTGTGGTAAAGTTTTAGACAAATAACAACATCCTTTCTTAAAACAACTACACAATGATTAGTGAGAGGTAGAGAACAATTCTAAAAGCATCCTATGATAAGAATCTGAGTGGTGTTGGAAACTGGTATTGGTTACTGCATCAGGGCACGAACAAGAGGCTCATTGAGGAAACAAATTGTCGGTTTAACATCCAGGAATGGTAGCGAGTGTGTGATTTTGGGAGAAAAGCATTAAGAGCGGCCAGGTTTAAAAGAATGTCCTTTCTGTCCATATGGTTACATTCCCCACAGATTGAATAAATGGTTCCCATCAATTCCTAACCAGTGCTTTTGATGCAGTTTGGCTGGGGCAGGAGACTGGATTCATATATTTTTTACGTGTCATAAATTGCAACACTTTTGGGAGGAGGTTTTAGGTTCATTAGTCATTGCATGTCTCTGGTTGTCCTACCCTCAATGCCACTGGGTTTATTTGGGTTTTCTCCCACAAACAGTCAGCTGCCAAAATATTGGCAATATTTTGTTTTTTTTAACAATAGTGGTGGCCAGATCTCTGGTGCTGCAAAACTAGAGATCACTGATGGTACCGACAATGGGTCAGTAGCTCACTAAGCTGAATTGGACATATCAATTTGAAGAGGCCTACGCAAAAAAGGTGGGGGCGCTTTGTAGATTCAAATTAAAATATGCAACATAGGCTATTTTCTATGGAATGAAATATGAGGTTTTTTTCTTTACTATCTAATGCCTTTTTTTACCATAAGATTTCTGCTAGTTTTTTTGTATTATTTATGCCTCTATCTATCTTTATTGTAGTTAATTCGTGTTTGGATATAGGTAATGCCGATTATATATTATGTGATATATAATATGTAGGTATGCTATTTATTGTCTAATATTATGAGATTGGTTAATATGAAATGTTTGACTTTTTCTCTTGTACCATGATTACTGTGTCTGGTTTTTCTGCCCAATCAAAGCACACAATGTTTTTTAAAAAGTTTATGAGGCAGGAAAATGTTATTGGTGCTGTTGTTGTGGACATGACCTTGATACTAATATAAAGGAGAGAATAGTTGTCCTGCAGTGAAATAAAACAGAAGTCATGTATACTGCACAAACATTAACGTTAACACCGCCAATTTCATTTTGCCAATGTCTGGCAAGCAACAAATGAATTGGCAAGAGTGAAAAAGTCTATTTTTGTAACTACATGCCAACAATTGATATTAAAGCATTGTCATCAGAAAAGAAGAACTGAATTGTATTGCATTCTTTGGGTCCATATGGCATTAGGCAAAAGGATTGAATGGAAAACAAAACTCGAACAGAGGATAAGAATCACATTAATTTGAATGCTCTTGATGATTTGGAAACATATGAGTCACTTAGAATTTGTGCACCAATGGACAGGTATACATTCTTTTACAGGAAAACAGGAACAAAAAGAAACTCATGAGGATTATGTTTCAGCATTATAGAAAATGCAAATTTCATGTCATTTTGGTATGGTACATAAAGATTTGATCCACGGCCTGAGATACTCTTAAATAATTATGAATACACTATTTCCATGGCACAAGCTTCTACCCCTAAGGAGCTAACCGTATTAGATCTAAATACATGCTCTATGGTCAAACACCAATTAGAAATCTTCAACCTTCTAGACACCGAGGCACCAGACATGCTGCTACTGACAGAAACCTGGCTGACAACTGAATCTACCCCAGATGTATCCTCCGCATTACCTGAAAACTATTATTTTCTACAGGCTAACAGACTTCCTTGGAAAAGAGGAGGAGGGGTAGCAGCAGCTATAAAAAACACCTTTCCTTCACTGCCATCTCCCCCTTAGGTGGCGCATCAGTTGACAGTCTAACTATAAAACTGGATTCTCCCTCTTCCATATTGGTGTGTGTACTGATCTATAGGCCTCCAATAGCGATGGGGAATTTATTAAAGATTTAGTAATTTATCTTGAACCCCTTACTATAGATTACGCAAAAATCCTGTTGATCGGAGATCTGAAGTACTGGACAAATGAGGACGAGGGAAGCAAGGGCTCCAAGGGATTTACTGACTTGCTAAAAAACCAGAACCTCGAAGGTCATATACATGAGTCCACACACATCAAAGGACATGCACTCGATCAGATAGGGTCCATCAATCTCTTAGTTCAGAAGCTAACCATCAGTCTCTGTGTCTGGTCAGATCACCATTTAATAAGCTTTATCTTAAGTGAACTTGCGTTAGCCAAACCCTCTGCTGGACCAAAATTAATGACCAGGAATTGGAATCGCACTTACCTGTCCAATTTTTATAATACCTTTGCATCTAACCCCCCGGCATGAATAGATAATGTTGATAAGTTTGATACAGCGATCACAAATTGGCTACTGAAGGCAAGTGAGATACATGCCCCTTTACAAGCCAGCGCTCGCCATGGCACGAGGCCTCCAAGTGGTTCTCTCCAAAGTGGAAATTAGCAAAGCTAAGAACCGCCAGGCTGAACGGAAATGGCGTAAAACCTTTCTGACAGAAACTAGGGAAATATATATAAAATCCTTGACAGCCTACAAAGCAACCATTCTAGAGGATAAGAAAGCCTTCTTTACTCACAAAGTATTAAGATCGGAAAACAAAGCAAAATACATTTTTAATATAGTAAAGGAATTATCAAACCCTGACGAATAACACCTGCTATTATGCCTTCCTAGGCACTGTGTGATGATCTTAATTCGTTCTTTGTGAATAAAATTAAGAAAATACAAGATTCCATTGCTCCTAGTCCACAGGACTGGAAACCCACAGCAAGATAGCAATCTCTTCATACTTTCTACCTTCCATGGTATAAATATTGAACGTCTCACAGAATTGATAAATAAAGTAAAATCAGGCTCACCTAAAGACCACTGCCCACCTGTAATACAAAAAGACATCTTTACCCTCTTTCCAGACAGTATCTTCAACTTGCTAAACCTTTCACTTATGCAAGCTGTGGTCCCTCTCGCCTTTAAAGAAGCAGTCATAATTCCACTCCATAAGAAAACTGGTAAGGATCCCCGATAGTTAGACAAACAGAGACCCATATCACTTCTTCCCTACCCGGCAAAAACCTTCAAGGCACATGCAGCCAAACTTTTTTGAGCCTTCATTGAAGAGAACAGCTTCCTAGATCCCTATCAAGCAGGTTTTCGGCCCTTTCACTCAACTGAATCTGTCATCTTGAGTGTTGTGGATGACTTGATAGAAGGAGCTGATAGGGGGCACACGCATGCATTGGTCTTACTTGACCTGTCTGCAGCATTCGATATCGTTGATCACACGATTATAGCGGATAGAATGGCTGCAGCAGGTCTTAGAGGCACTGCTTTGGAATGGATGAAATCCTATCTGAAAGATTGCACCCAATCAGTTAGGTTTGTCCCTATAGCTCTGCCATAGTCACCACAAACTGAGGTGTACCTCAGGGCTCCTTCCTGTCCACCCACCTTTTTAACCTCTATATTTGCCCCCTGATCCACTCCCTCCAACAAATGAAGGTTAATATCTACAATTACACGGACGACATGCAATTGATTTGACTCCAAGGTATTCTTCCAAGACACAATGTTATTCATCAAAGATTGGAAGAATTGCAACCACCTTAAACTGAACTCTGATAAAACAGAGATAGTCACTTCCAACAATAGACTAAACCATTGGACCCCCACACACTGGCCAAAAACATTGGGAATTTCACCAACCCCCAAGGGTGCAGCAAAGAGTCTTGGTGTCCAAATAGAGGCTAACCTCTCTATGCAATCCCAAATAAGCATAGTCACGTCATCCTGCTTTTGTCAACGGAGAAATTTCAGAAAAATTTGAAGATTTTTTTACCAGCAAGGCAGCATGTTAATCATGATGGCCATGATTCCATCTAGAATTGACTATGCCAACATCATTCACTTAGGCCCCCATCAATCAAACTTATAAGCTCCAGTTGATCCAAAATCAAGCTGCCAGAATGATATTTCAACAACGCAGGCACTGTCATATGAAACCATTAGTGAAGGAGCTTCACTGGCTTCCCGTAGTACAGCGGTCCATGTTTAAGACGGGTTGTATTGTCTTCAAGGCAATCAACAATAGAGGCCCCAACTATCTGTCTGCAAACATCCACCCATACCTCCCAAAGCGGAATCTCAGATCGGCACAAATGAACTTGTTGATAGTTCCCAGATTTAAGCGTAAAAGAATAGGTGGTACACACTTTTCCAAGTTGGGCCCCCAACTTTGGAACTCCATGCCGATCGAGATTAGACAGACAGCTGATTATATGAGTTTTAGAAAAAAATAGAAAACCTGGCTCTTCACTCAAGCCTATTGCTAGACACATCTACGGTGGTGGTTTTAAAGTTAGCGCCAAGAGACCATTGGTGTACGTGCGCTCTACAAATTCCCTATAACATAACATTATGCACATGAATAACAAATGACTGCACAAGAGGTTGTGGGTTAGTGGAAAAGCTACACTGAAGGATGGTATCGCTATTGTGAGGAACACGGAAGTATCAGGTAGAAGTACAAAGGCAGCATTTGAAGGAGAAAAAGCTATTGGTGAAGTTTGTGCCGTAGAGGTGAAAAGCAGTGTTAAAGTTGGTAAAAGAAGTAAGGAATGGAAGAATAAAGGAAGGAATGCTTAAACTTACAAACAGGTAGTGGCTGCAAGCAAGCAAGAGAAATTGGCATTTTGTTATAGAGGTGGCAGGACAGAGCATTATGTTACTAGTACAAGGTGTAGGGGAAGGGATCAGAAATGTTCTAATGGTAGTAAGATAGTAACAGAGTGTGTAAAAAGAAAGAGAGGAATACTAAAGTGAAGTGTGTAGTGGAAATATAGGAGTTGGGAATGTCTGAGGAGTTTGAGTTTAAAATATTTCTTAAGCGCGCGTACACCTAGCAGTTATATGGCGCTATATTGAGCTGAACCCCTGAGGCGTCAGAAATGGGAGGATGGAAAGGGGGGTTTAAGAGGAAAAAGCTTGTGTGAAAAGGAAAGTTTTCAATGCCTTGCGAAAGAGTGTCTACTGGGGACAAGATCTCAAATGAGCCGGAAGGGAGTTCCAAAAGGTAGGGGCGAGTGAAGAAAATTTGGAACCGCCCCACTTTTTACGTTTGAATCGGGGATCTAGGAGCAATTGTTGGGTGGAGGAACGCAGCTCCCTGGGGGGGACATAGGAGTGAATTTCAGAAGTGATAAAGGCAGGGGCTGAACCGGAGCGGGCATTGAAGATGATGCATCCTAGTTTAAACTGGGCTCGTTCACGAATGGGGAGCCAGTGAACAGTCTTGAGGAGGGGAGTAACGTGATGAGACTTGGATAAATTAAAGACCTGGTTCTGGACTAACTGGAGGCGTTGCAGGCTGTATGCGGGCATGCCACAATAAAGGGCATTGTCGTAGTCCAGGCGGGAAATCACCATTGCAAGGACTATGAGTTTAAGAGCCGGGAAAGAGAAAAACCGAGAGACTTTACGGATAGTACGAAGGGAGTGAAAGGATGAGGACACCACGCAACTGACTTGGGAGTGAAGTGAGAGTTGGTGATCCAGTTTGAATCCGAGGGTTTTTACAGAAGAAGAAGGGGTTGGGTGAGAACCCAATGAGGGGGGCCAGAAAGAGGAGGACCAGGGACTGGAGCAACCACCTGTCAGCACCAGCTCCGTTTTGTCGGGGTTGAGCTTCAGGTGGAGGAGGACAACTTGAGTAGCGATGACTGTGTGTTACTACTAGTATGATAAAGTTTTGGAAATAGGAAACATTTCTAGGAATAAACCATTGTATGAAATTGAAGTTGGTAGTATAAAAGTGAAGTCGGTGGTAGATACAGGGTCACCTTATAACATAATTAACAAGGAAAGGCGGAGTGAGAAATTTGAGGATAAGATTGGATGTGGATTAGAAACTCCAGATATTCATCTTGATAGTTTTACAGGGAAACTATACCAAGGATTGGGTTCAGAGTGGTATCATTCAAATTTAAAGGAAGTTATGCTGAGGGGAAGGTATATCTCACTGAAAGAGGTCTGTGTGTGCTAGGATGGATCGACTAGCGAGCTTTGAGTCTAATTTTAAATCCTAATAGTAAAGCACAAGTGTTGTAGTTAGAGGAATGTGATGGAATTGGGAAAAATGTAAGTCAAGAATTCACTTGAGTGCTCTTGGGAAGCATTGGGAAGCTGAGTGGATTCAAAGACAAAATCAAGCAAAGCAGTTCACCACAAAGTTAGAAATGTAACATTTGTTGTAAGAGATGAAGTGGAGAAAGAATTGTGGAAATTGAAAACGGATAGAATCAGTGGAGTGGTTTTCTTCAGTTGTTTTACTAGACGTAGTAATAGTAAAATCAGATTATGTGTTGATTTAACAGACTTCAAAAAGAACATTCTTGTGGACAAATTTCTGTTACCAAGAATTAATGAGCTTAAAGCAAAAACAAAATACATGAATTGTTCTCTACAGTTGATCTTTCATATGGGTAGCATTAGGTGTCCTACATCGAGAAAGCAGAAAATTGATGGGTTTGTACCACAAATTGGATTTTACCAGTTAGTTAGGATGCCATTCGGACAGGCTTTTGCCAATGCTGTTTTCCAGAGATTTATGGCTGAATTTATAAAATATATTGACAGTGCATTATATTTCCAAGGCAAAATATTACTTAATGAAAAAAGACAAAAAAGATTAAGGAGAGTACTCTGTGAATTGCAGGGAAAAGGTCTTACAGCAGAATTTTCAAAATGTAAATTTGCCAAAGAGCCTGTATTATACTTAGGACATGTCATCAATTCAAAGGAAATTTTCCAAAGAACGAGTTTTTGGAGGTAGTTTGGAAAGCACCTCAAACAGAAATAAGGGATAAATTACATACTTTGTAAACAAAACATTTATATTGCGACACCTACTTGAAACGAAGAACACATTTGTATGGAATGATGAATGTGAAAAGGTTTTCAAAGAGATTAAGGATGATATAGGCCAAGCAGCATCCATACAAGGTTTTGACCCGAAGGCATACAGTGTGATCACAGATGAGAGTAATAATGGTTTAGGTGCTTCTTTTCCCAAGTGGACAAGGGTGGAAACGAGTGGGTGATAAGTTTAGCATCAAGAAATTTGACACCTACAGAGGAGTATTGTTCTGTGATTGAGAGAGATACCTTAGCGTGTGATTGCGGTATGGAACATTTATGGGTTTTCATTTGGGAAACAGAAATTGAGTTAAGAACTGACCACAAACCATTAGTGATGTTTCTAACTACATAGAGTTTAGTAAAAGTATCAGCTTGAACATCAGGTCTGTCCATGAGATTACAATGTGACTTATGTTTCAGATACATGAAATATAGTAGTAGATTATTTAAGTTGTTTACTCTTGCTAGTGGTGGAGATTCCGTCTAATGATGGGGATGATTTCCAGGTGGCCTTGCTGGGAACTGATGAAGTGGAATCTATTGATGAGAGTAAATGTTTAAAAGCTTGTGAGCAGGATAATATTTTCCTCAAATTTTTTTTTATTGAGCATTTTTAGGAACAACATACAGGTTAGCACGTCAAATGTTTCCCTTTAGCCATGTTAACCCCTCCCATGCTCATGGCAAGCTCAGCTCGTCATGAGCCACGGTGGCCGTGTGCTCATGACAAGCTGAGCTCGTCATAACGGCTGCAACAATTGCACGCAGGGCTAATTCCCCCGCTGTGCTGAACGTCCTACAGAAACGGGTGTGGCCGTGACGAGCTCAGCTCATCATGAGCACAGCGCCACCGTGCTGCGTGAGGAACTGAGCTCATCACAAGCACCGGGGCTCTGTGCACGCCCCCCCCGCCCCCAGAACAGCCGGGGAATCAGCCCTGCAGGCAAGGGGTTAAAGCAATAGAGGAAGTACAGTTGCATTTCTGACAGGGAAACAGTTAGACATAATATCCAAACATTCCAAGTGCCCATCTCTCTAGAAAGAACTGGACAGCCAAGAACAACCCTCCTCCCTTAGCTGGATAATATTTTACAGTCTGTGAAGAAGTTTTTGAGAAATGATTGGTGTGGAAGGATGTTGCGTCTGGAGTCCGTGAAGGGATATTGGGAAGTAAGGAATAAATTGTGTTTTGATGGTAATTTTATTGTCAGAGGGGAAACACTGGTATCCCCTGGCAGTTGGAGAGATAAGTTAGTAAGGGGCAGATTTACAATAACTTGCGCATCCCTGCATATCAGCAGGGATGCACCAGTTATTGTGCGTCGGGCTCCGCCACCATGGATGCACCGCATTTACAATGCGGCGCACCATGTGGCAAAAATGGACAGATGCGGGACGCATCTGTGCCGTAAAGGTGAGACACATTGCTTGAGTCACGTTGCAAGCGCGACGCAGCTTCAGTAAGGCTCGGGGGTGCCCTATTTTTTTAATGCTGCGTCAATCCTTACGCCTGCTTCAAGCAGGCGCAGGGTTTTGACGCAGCATGGGCTTAAAAGTGACTGAGTGAAATCTTGTAGATTTCACCAAGTCACTTTTAGGAGGCGTTCCTGCACCGGAACGCCCCTTCCCTTTGCAGGAACGCCTCCTTCTGGTGATGGATCAAGCCCTGATCTTTGGACTGGGTAAGAGTGGTCTGCTTAATTCAGACACTCTGTTCATCACCACCCCCTTTTCTGAATCGTTTTTGGCCACTATAGGTGTGGCAGGGTATACTCAGACATGAGTCCCTTTCTCACTGCATCATCAGGATTCAAGCAAGCCGGGCCGAAGACGGCTGATATGCCAGAAACCGGTCCCCGGTAGCTTGTCTCCTTTCTGGTGAAGAATTGGCTTGGTAGTTTAGTCTGCCCTGTTCCCATGATGCACCGGGCCAGGGACAGACTGATTTGCATATAGCCAGGTTCTGAGCTGGGATGGTGCAGTGAGATAAATAACGGTGATGGATCAAGCCCTGATCTTTGGACTGGGTAAGAGTGGTCTGATTAATTCAGACACTCTGTTCATCACCACCCCCCTTTCTGAATCGTTTTTGGCCACTATAGGTGTGGCAGGGTATACTCAGACATGAGCCCCTTTCTCACTGCATAATCAGGATTCAAGCAAGCCGGGCAGAAGACGGCTGAAATGCCAGAAACCGGTCCCCGGTAGCTTGTCTCCTTTCTGGTGAAGAATTGGCTTGGTAGTTTAGTCTGCCCTGTTCCCATGATGCACCGGGCCAGGGACAGACTGATTTGCATATAGCCAGGTTCTGAGCTGGGATGGTGCAGTGAGATAAATAACGGTGATGGATCAAGCCCTGATCTTTGGACTGGGTAAGAGTGGTCTGCTTAATTCAGACACTCTGTTCATCACCACCCCCTTTTCTGAATCGTTTTTGGCCACTATAGGTGTGGCAGGGTATACTCAGACATGAGTCCCTTTCTCACTGCATCATCAGGATTCAAGCAAGCCGGGCCGAAGACGGCTGAAATGCCAGAAACCGGTCCCCGGTAGCTTGTCTCCTTTCTGGTTAAGAATTGGCTTGGTAGTTTAGTCTGCCCTGTTCCCATGATGCACTGGGCCAGGGACAGACTGATTTGCATATAGCCAGGTTCTGAGCTGGGATGGTGCAGTGAGATAAATAACGGTGATGGATCAAGCCCTGATCTGTGGACTGGGTAAGAGTGGTCTGCTTAATTCAGACACTCTGTTCATCACCACCCCCTTTTCTGAATCGTTTTTGGCCACTATAGGTGTCGCAGGGTATACTCAGACATGAGTCCCTTTCCCACTGCATCATCAGGATTCAAGCAAGCCGGGCCGAAGACGGCTGAAATGCCAGAAACCGGTCCCCGGTAGCTTGTCTCCTTTCTGGTGAAGAATTGGCTTGGTAGTTTAGTCTGCCCTGTTCCCATGATGCACTGGGCCAGGGACAGACTGATTTGCATATAGCCAGGTTCTGAGCTGGGATGGTGCAGTGAGATAAATAACGGTGATGGATCAAGCCCTGATCTGTGGACTGGGTAAGAGTGGTCTGCTTAGTTCAGACACTCTGTTCATCACCACCCCCTTTTCTGAATCGTTTTTGGCCACTATAGGTGTGGCAGGGTATACTCGGACATGAGTCCCTTTCTCACTGCATCATCAGGATTCAAGCAAGCCGGGCCGAAGACGGCTGAAATGCCAGAAACCGGTCCCCGGTAGCTTGTCTCCTTTCTGGTGAAGAATTGGCTTGGTAGTTTAGTCTGCCCTGTTCCCATGATGCACTGGGCCAGGGACAGACTGATTTGCATATAGCCAGGTTCTGAGCTGGGATGGTGCAGTGAGATAAATAACGGTGATGGATCAAGCCCTGATCTTTGGAATGGGTAAGAGTGGTCTGCTTAATTCAGACACTCTGTTCATCACCACCCCCTTTTCTGAATCGTTTTTGGCCACTATAGGTGTGGCAGGGTATACTCAGACATGAGTCCCTTTCTCACTGCATCATCAGGATTCAAGCAAGCCGGGCCGAAGATGGCTGAAATGCCAGAAACCGGTCCCCGGTAGCTTGTCTCCTTTCTGGTGAAGAATTGGCTTGGTTGTTTAGTCTGCCCTGTTCCCATGATGCACCGGGCCAGGGACAGACTGATTTGCATATAGCCAGGTTCTGAGCTGGGATGGTGCAGTGAGATAAATAACGGTGATGGATCAAGCCCTGATCTTTGGACTGGGTAAGAGTGGTCTGCTTAATTCAGACACTCTGTTCATCACCACCCCCTTTTCTGAATCGTTTTTGGCCATTATAGGTGTGGCAGGGTATACTCAGACATGAGTCCCTTTCTCACTGCATCATCAGGATTCAAGCAAGCCGGGCCGAAGACGGCTGAAATGCCAGAAACCGGTCCCCGGTAGCTTGTCTCCTTTCTGGTGAAGAATTGGCTTGGTAGTTTAGTCTGCCCTGTTCCCATGATGCACTGGGCCAGGGACAGACTGATTTGCATATAGCCAGGTTCTGAGCTGGGATGGTGCAGTGAGATAAATAACGGTGATGGATCAAGCCCTGATCTTTGGACTGGGTAAGAGTGGTCTGCTTAATTCAGACACTCTGTTCATCACCCCCCCCTTTTCTGAATCATTTTTGGCCACTATAGGTGTGGCAGGGTATACTCAGACATGAGTCCCTTTCTCACTGCATCATCAGGATTCAAGCAAGCCGGGCCGAAGACGGCTGAAATGCCAGAAACCGGTCCCCGGTAGCTTGTCTCCTTTCTGGTGAAGAATTGGCTTGGTAGTTTAGTCTGCCCTGTTCCCATGATGCACTGGGCCAGGGACAGACTGATTTGCATATAGCCAGGTACTGAGCTGGGATGGTGCAGTGAGATAAATAACGGTGATGGATCAAGCCCTGATCTTTGGACTGGGTAAGAGTGGTCTGCTTAATTCAGACACTCTGTTCATCACCACCCCCTTTTTCTGAATCGTTTTTGGCCACTATAGGTGTGGCAGGGTATACTCAGACATGAGTCCCTTTCTCACTGCATCATCAGGATTCAAGCAAGCCGGGCCGAAGACGGCTGAAATGCCAGAAACCGGTCCCCGGTAGCTTGTCTCCTTTCTGGTGAAGAATTGGCTTGGCAGTTTAGTCTGCCCTGTTCCCATGATGCACTGGGCCAGGGACAGACTGATTTGCATATAGCCAGGTTCTGAGCTGGGATGGTGCAGTGAGATAAATAACGGTGATGGATCAAGCCCTGATCTTTGGACTGGGTAAGAGTGGTCTGCTTAATTCAGACACTCTGTTCATCACCACCCCCTTTTCTGAATCGTTTTTGGCCACTATAGGTGTGGCAGGGTATACTCAGACATGAGTCCCTTTCTCACTGCATCATCAGGATTCAAGCAAGCCGGGCCGAAGACGGCTGAAATGCCAGAAACCGGTCCCCTGTAGCTTGTCTCCTTTCTGGTGAAGAATTGGCTTGGCAGTTTAGTCTGCCCTGTTCCCATGATGCACTGGGCCAGGGACAGACTGATTTGCATATAGCCAGGTTCTGAGCTGGGATGGTGCAGTGAGATAAATAACGGTGATGGATCAAGCCCTGATCTGTGGACTGGGTAAGAGTGGTCTGCTTAATTCAGACACTCTGTTCATCACCACCCCCTTTTCTGAATCGTTTTTGGCCACTATAGGTGTGGCAGGGTATACTCAGACATGAGTCCCTTTCTCACTGCATCATCAGGATTCAAGCAAGCCGGGCCGAAGACGACTGAAATGCCAGAAACCGGTCCCCGGTAGCTTGTCTCCTTTCTGGTGAAGAATTGGCTTGGTAGTTTAGTCTGCCCTGTTCCCATGATGCACTGGGCCAGGGACAGACTGATTTGCATATAGCCAGGTTCTGAGCTGGGATGGTGCAGTGAGATAAATAACGGTGATGGATCAAGCCCTGATCTGTGGACTGGGTAAGAGTGTTCTGCTTAATTCAGACACTCTGTTCATCACCACCCCCTTTTCTGAATCGTTTTTGGCCACTATAGGTGTGGCAGGGTATACTCAGACATGAGTCCCTTTCTCACTGCATCATCAGGATTCAAGCAAGCCGGGCCGAAGACGGCTGAAATGCCAGAAACCGGTCCCCGGTAGCTTGTCTCCTTTCTGGTGAAGAATTGGCTTGGTAGTTTAGTCTGCCCTGTTCCCATGATGCACTGGGCCAGGGACAGACTGATTTGCATATAGCCAGGTTCTGAGCTGGGATGGTGCAGTGAGATAAATAACGGTGATGGATCAAGCCCTGATCTTTGGACTGGGTAAGAGTGGTCTGCTTAATTCAGACACTCTGTTCATCACCACCCCCTTTTCTGAATCGTTTTTGGCCACTATAGGTGTGGCAGGGTATACTCAGACATGAGTCCCTTTCTCACTGCATCATCAGGATTCAAGCAAGCCGGGCCGAAGACGGCTGAAATGCCAGAAACCGGTCCCCGGTAGCTTGTCTCCTTTCTGGTGAAGAATTGGCTTGGTAGTTTAGTCTGCCCTGTTCCCATGATGCACTGGGCCTGGGACAGACTGATTTGCATATAGCCAGGTTCTGAGCTGGGATGGTGCAGTGAGATAAATAACGGTGATGGATCAAGCCCTGATCTTTGGACTGGGTAAGAGTGGTCTACTTAATTCAGACACTCTGTTCATCACCACCCCCTTTTCTGAATCGTTTTTGGCCACTATAGGTGTGGCAGGGTATACTCAGACATGAGTCCCTTTCTCACTGCATCATCAGGATTCAAGCAAGCCGGGCCGAAGACGGCTGAAATGCCAGAAACCGGTCCCCGGTAGCTTGTCTCCTTTCTGGTGAAGAATTGGCTTGGTAGTTTAGTCTGCCCTGTTCCCATGATGCACTGGGCCAGGGACAGACTGATTTGCATATAGCCAGGTTCTGAGCTGGGATGGTGCAGTGAGATAAATAACGGTGATGGATCAAGCCCTGATCTTTGGACTGGGTAAGAGTGGTCTGCTTAATTCAGACACTCTGTTCATCACCACCCTCTTTTCTGAATCGTTTTTGGCCACTATAGGTGTGGCAGGGTATACTCAGACATGAGTCCCTTTCTCACTGCATCATCAGGATTCAAGCAAGCCGGGCCGAAGACGGCTGAAATGCCAGAAACCGGTCCACAGTAGCTTGTCTCCTTTCTGGTGAAGAATTGGCTTGGTAGTTTAGTCTGCCCTGTTCCCATGATGCACTGGGCCAGGGACAGACTGATTTGCATATAGCCAGGTTCTGAGCTGGGATGGTGCAGTGAGATAAATAACGGTGTTCGATCAAGCCCTGATCTTTGGACTGGGTAAGAGTGGTCTGCTTAATTCAGACACTCTGTTCATAACCACCCCCTTTTCTGAATCGTTTTTGGCCACTATAGGTGTGGCAGGGTATACTCAGACATGAGTCCCTTTCTCACTGCATCATCAGGATTCAAGCAAGCCGGGCCGAAGACGGCTGAAATGCCAGAAACCGGTCCCCAGTAGCTTGTCTCCTTTCTGGTGAAGAATTGGCTTGGCAGATTAGTCTGCCCTGTTCCCATGATGCACTGGGCCAGGGACAGACTGATTTGCATATAGCCAGGTTCTGAGCTGGGATGGTGCAGTGAGATAAATAACGGTGATGGATCAAGCCCTGATCTTTGGACTGGGTAAGAGTGGTCTGCTTAATTCAGACACTCTGTTCATCACCACCCCCTTTTCTGAATCGTTTTTGGCCACTATAGGTGTGGCAGGGTATACTCAGACATGAGTCCCTTTCTCACTGCATCATCAGGATCCAAGCAAGCCGGGCCGAAGACGGCTGAAATGCCAGAAACCGGTCCCCGGTAGCTTGTCTCCTTTCTGGTGAAGAATTGGCTTTGTAGTTTAGTCTGCCCTGTTCCCATGATGCACTGGGCCTGGGACAGACTGATTTGCATATAGGCAGGTTCTGAGTTGGGATGGTGTAGTGAGATAAATAACGGTGATGGATCAAGCCCTGATCTTTGGACTGGGTAAGAGTGGTCTGCTTAATTCAGACACTCTGTTCATCACCACCCCCTTTTCTGAATCGTTTTTGGCCACTATAGGTGTGGCAGGGTATACTCAGACATGAGTCCCTTTCTCACTGCATCATCAGGATTCAAGCAAGCTGGGCCGAAGACGGCTGAAATGCCAGAAACCGGTCCCCGGTAGCTTGTCTCCTTTCTGGTGAAGAATTGGCTTGGTAGTTTAGTCTGCCCTGTTCCCATGATGCACTGGGCCAGGGACAGACTGATTTGCATATAGCCAGGTTCTGAGCTGGGATGGTGCAGTGAGATAAATAACGGTGAGGGATCAAGCCCTGATCTTTGGACTGGGTAAGAGTGGTCTGCTTAATTCAGACACTCTGTTCATCACCACCCCCTTTTCTGAATCGTTTTTGGCCACTATAGGTGTGGCAGGGTATACTCAGACATGAGTCCCTTTCTCACTGCATCATCAGGATTCAAGCAAGCCGGGCCGAAGACGGCTGAAATGCCAGAAACCGGTCCCCGGTAGCTTGTCTCCTTTCTGGTGAAGAATTGGCTTGGCAGTTTAGTCTGCCCTGTTCCCATGATGCACTGGGCCAGGGACAGACTGATTTGCATATAGCCAGGTTCTGAGCTGGGATGGTGCAGTGAGATAAATAACGGTGATGGATCAAGCCCTGATCTTTGGACTGGTAAGAGTGGTCTGCTTAATTCAGACACTCTGTTCATCACCACCCCCTTTTCTGAATCGTTTTTGGCCACTATAGGTGTGGCAGGGTATACTCAGACATGAGTCCCTTTCTCACTGCATCATCAGGATTCAAGCAAGCCGGGCCGAAGACGGCTGAAATGCCAGAAACCGGTCCCCGGTAGCTTGTCTCCTTTCTGGTGAAGAATTGGCTTGGTAGTTTAGTCTGCCCTGTTCCCATGATGCACTGGGACTGGGACAGACTGATGTGCATATAGCCAGGTTCTGAGCTGGGATGGTGCAGTGAGATAAATAACGGTGATGGATCAAGCCCTGATCTTTGGACTGGGTAAGAGTGGTCTGCTTAATTCAGACACTCTGTTCATCACCACCCCCTTTTCTGAATCGTTTTTGGCCACTATAGGTGTGGCAGGGTATACTCAGACATGAGTCCCTTTCTCACTGCATCATCAGGATTCAAGCAAGCCGGGCCGAAGACGGCTGAAATGCCAGAAACCGGTCCCCGGTAGCTTGTCTCCTTTCTGGTGAAGAATTGGCTTGGTAGTTTAGTCTGCCCTGTTCCCATGATGCACTGGGCCAGGGACAGACTGATTTGCATATAGCCAGGTTCTGAGCTGGGATGGTGCAGTGAGATAAATAACGGTGATGGATCAAGCCCTGATCTTTGGACTGGGTAAGAGTGGTCTGCTTAATTCAGACACTCTGTTCATCACCACCCCCTTTTCTGAATCGTTTTTGGCCACTATAGGTGTGACAGGGTATACTCAGACATGAGTCCCTTTCTCACTGCATCATCAGGATTCAAGCAAGCCGGGCCGAAGACGGCTGAAATGCCAGAAACCGGTCCCCGGTAGCTTGTCTCCTTTCTGGTGAAGAATTGGCTTGGTAGTTTAGTCTGCCCTGTTCCCATGATGCACTGGGCCAGGGACAGACTGATTTGCATATAGCCAGGTTCTGAGCTGGGATGGTGCAGTGAGATAAATAACGGTGATGGATCAAGCCCTGATCTTTGGACTGGGTAAGAGTGGTCTGCTTAATTCAGACACTCTGTTCATCATCACCCCCTTTTCTGAATCCTTCTGCTGCAGGGCTTTACAAGGTGACGCATCTCCCAGATGCGTCACGTTGTAAATACCCCGCAGCATGGCGCTGGCTTTGCGCCGCCGCTGCATCACAAAAGTGACGCAAAGGCGGCGTAAAAGAGGTGCAAGGGGCTTGTAAATCTGCCCCTAAGTCTTTGTCATGAAGGTAATTTTGGTATGGTTAGAACTAAGAGAAAAGGTAAACATTTGTATGGGCGGCTGAGTATTGACATTGCTGAGGCAGCCGTGCGCTATACAAATCACCATAGCATAGCATAGCATAGCATAGCATAGCATAGCATATTGAGAGATTGGTGCGTAATTGTGCACAGTTTGCAGATTCGGATAAATGGTTGAATACTTTAAGACTAGAGTTTTATCCCATTGAGTGTCCTAGTATGGCATGGGATATTATGTTTTTTGATTTTATGGGATCTATTTGAACTAAAGAGGAAAGTATATCATTGTTCTAATTGATTATTTTAAATAATGGGTTGAAATGAAGGTGGTACAAAAGGCTGATGCTGAAACAGTTGTGGAAATTCTAGATAGTGTGTTTTTGAAATGTTTGCCAAATAAACTGTTAAGTGATAATGGTTCACAGTTTAATTCTGTTTTGGTTGAAGATTTCTTGTGGCGAAACTGTATAGTGCATTCGAACAATTCAGTGTATCATCCAGGTGAGAATGGAGCTGTAGAGGGCTTTAATCGTGTGATTAACCCCTTCCATGCGGCCGCAATTCCCCTGGTGTGCTGTAAACAGCACGAACAGGGGCGGGCCGTGACGAACCACAGCCGTCATCAGCACACGAGCACCGTAGTGCATGACAGCTGGGGTTCATCATCAGCATGGAAGGGGTTAAAGGTGCTATTCAGATTGCAAATGTCAATGGGAAATGTTGGAAAGAGAGGTGAAGAAAATGCTGTGGTCTTATAGTCTTACACCATATCTCGCAGGGTGCAGTCCTTTTGTTTTGTTGAGGGCCATAGAGCCTTTCACAAAAGATAATGTGGATTGAATGAGTTCAATAAGGAAGGTGAAATCGTCTCTTAATAAAATAGGCACAACTGGCATACAAGAAGTATTATGACTCCAAACATGGAGTCAAGGGTGTGGATTTAGAGGAAGGAGAGTGGGTGAAGATCAGAAAAGTTGGAAAAATGTCTAAGAGGGAAAGAGTTTTTACTGAACCACTACAACTGATCGAGTGTTTGAAGAATGCAGCAAGACTCAGTGATGGACATGTTCAACTCCTAAGTTGTTTGGTTAAGTGTTGAGGAAGATGGAATGTTGAACTTGCAAGAGTTACCAGTAGGAGTAGAATGATACATCTCCAACTAGATTCAAAGATTGCGTTATGGAATAGGTTTCATTTGTATTCTTCTTGAAAAAGAAGAATAGAGTTATGTGTTGTTTTTATTACATTTAAAGGGGGAAGATGTGTGGTAGTTGTCATTTATTTGAGGCAGTGGGAATATAACTCTAGTTGCCATTTATAATGTAAGAGAGTCCTATCAGGTCTGAGGGTGGGGTATTCTAAAGTGACCAGTTGTGCTGTTTAGGAGCTAAGAAATAAAGTTAATATGTACTAACCGGCTAGACCTGGTCTCATTAAATGCACAAAATAGCATTCTGCCATATAACACAAACTTCTTTAAAACTTTGTGAAAAGGGAGCATTACCAGGTAGAAATGATGCCAATACCCAGAGAACGAGTGGCGTCAATGAAAACCCTTATCTATTAAAGTCATGCAAATTAGCCTTGCTTAGCTTTGTAATGCTAATGCCAACTGAAACTAGGTGCAGTCAATGGGGAAATGTGGTATTGGGCCACCATTTGCTTGAAGATAATTGTACTCATGTCATGTCTTGAGTACGGAAGTGAAACAAGGTCCCGCCCATGCTAAAATTTGCAAGCTGAGGTTTATTTGCATTGGCCATGTTGTCATCCCCACAAGAGATGGCACAAAATATGAGACTGTGCTAAATTTGTCAGATCATACAGCCTCACAGATTTTCTCACATTCTAGATTTGCATAAATGTGAGTAAATCTGCAAATCAGCTTTTATTTAGCAAGCTACCATTCAATATTTCTCTAAATCTTATACATTTATCTCTATATTCTTAGGGCTACTCTGGAGTATTAACTAACTGGTGATCCGGACACATCATCATGTAACAAGGGGCCCCATTAGGATGGCGGGAGGATCGCCCCCGCCGGGCCGGCGGTAGTCACTGTGGGCCTGCCGGGGGTGATCTGCCCACCATTCTTGCAGAAATGACCCCCCCGCCATATCACTATGGCTGGGGGGTCCACTGCGGACAGAAAGACTGCCCGCCGCTTTTCCGTCCAGTAAACATGTCGACCGGGCGGAAATGGATTCAATATGATGGGGGTGTCTGAAAGACACCGCCAGCCATATTACAGTGTGGCTTTGGAAATGCCTTTCCGTGGCGGCATTGCCGCCATGGAAAGACATGCGGAGCCTGCTTAGGGGCCCGTTGCCGGCCCCCAAGGACTCCGGGGGAGCCAGGGGTGGACATGGGGGGCACCTCTGGTATCCCCCTGCATGTCAATGGAGAACGTGGCAGGCACTGTGAGGTGCCACTAGTGGGCACATCCTAATGGGATGTACGGGACCGCTGCACCCTTTGCGGGGGGTCCCCTTTCCCACTGGTATGGCTGGCGGACTTTGTCCACCCGCCATACAAATGTGCCCCAAGGTTTGCAATGTGACTGACTAGTGCTTTGCAAGTTCCAAACTTAGGGCTTGATTTACAAAGGATTTGCCTCACATTGCTCTCCCGGCTTAAAATAGTCTTAAGTCATTAAATACTAGAATGCTCTTAACAAAGGGGAAAACCTATAGTGAGTCAAGATCCTCCATCTTGCGCGTTTCTTAAGTTAGAGAAATACTTACTAAATCAGGCATTTAGACATTGTGTGGATTGGCAATTAGGATCTTGCGAAAGTCCAAGCAGACAACACTTTATTTTTTATGTAAAGTACCTAAAATGTTTATAGCAAGGACTGCTAACGAATCTCAATCCGCTATATATCATATATCTGCCTTCTGGGAGATCATGTTATCATGAATCATGGTAACTCAATACTTCAAAGATACGTTGCAATTATTGTCTTCATAATTAATCCTTTCCACTGATATTAGGGTGAAAGATCTATGGTTGCCATCTATGTCTACAATCTTTAGAGAATTCAGACTAAGGTGGATTACGATGTCAGTAGGAAAGCCTCCGACCGCAGTTCGGAGGCTTCTTGACACATCGTCAGTTTCAATTCCCACCGCCTAATAACAATCTATGCAGTTGGAATTGAAACAGGCTGGTCAATCTGACTGACTTCCGAAGGGCTCAAGGAGCCCATCGGCCAGTCAGAGAACGACCGGGAATCCCAATGGATGGCGTCGCCACCGTCAGAATTACGATGTCGTTTTCTGACAGCCTTTCAGTGCCGGCCTTTCGGACACAGAAATACTGCTAGAAAGTCATTTTGGTGGCCCCTAGCAGGGCCCCTTTGCCTCTGCATTCCTACGATTGTGGGCCTGGGGGACACCTATGGTCCCCCCCTGTAAATCCTTGCACTGTGTGGCAGGCACCCTGAGGTGCCTGCCACAGGACGCAGGGATTTATACAAAGTCCCATTTCTCTATAGGAGCCAGTGCTGTGGCCGGTTTACAGTCACAACACAAGCTCCCATAGAGAATTGGGTGTATGCGACCACACAGTGTGCAGCATAATCATGCAGTTGGAACCGCCGACCAGTCGGTCGGTCCCGAATCCGCGACTGTGTCGGACTAGGGTAACTCCGACTGGCATCGCATCAGCCACTAAATGTTTTTAATAAATTCTCTAGAATCCCCAAGTTTGTAGTGTGCAACATTGTTGCCTTGTTTTAATGTCACAAGTCTCAATATATCAGATCTTATTGATTCATCCATTAAATGTTCAGCAGGTTCAAGCAGGGACCACACACTGTATAGTGTATTTTTTTCTTTTGCAAATATTGAACAAATATTTTGATTCAGCCTTGTTTGTATCTCTTTTTTATTTACCCATCCCCTGCCTCTCAGATATAAAAATGTCCTCAGTTTCTCCTTTCACTAACACACCTAAAAAAACTAAAAAGATATTTCACCTTGCTTGAGATATAAGGATATTTTCTCATAGGTATCGTAATATCTTCTCTCTGTTTCATCAAAAGTTTACAATATCTCTATGCTATCACAAAAGATGATAAAACTATTTCTCACAATTCCCTCTAAGAACTCAGATTTTTTTGCTGAACTACCTACATGCTTAGCATAAAAATTGCAAGCAGTTTCAATAAACCCATTTGTTTCTGCCCATGTTTTGATATTTTCAGTAAAAATTCCTTTTTCTTTGACACAGAAAAGAAGTTTGATTGGGTCTCCTGGTCATTTCTCTGGGCGGTTATGGAAAAGATGGGCATGGCTCCAGTGTCAGTCTGTGAAAGCACTGTATAACAATCCCAGAGCTAAAGTCTCGTATATGGAGGGGGCATTCAGAGTCAGTTGTCAAACACCGCGGTAGAAGGCAAGAGTGCCCATGCTCCCCATTATTATTTGCCCTTTATATTGATCCACTGATCAGGAGAATAAAGAATAATCCCTTAATTCCACTGGTTTGTTCTCAGGGATAGGAAACAAAAATGTTGGTATATGCCGATGATCTGGCAGTTTTTACCTTGGAGCCAGGGTCTGCATTGAGAGAGATCGAAAAGGAGGCAGGAAGTTTTGGAAGCTTTCCAGATTATCTATTAAATCAGGACAAACCCCAAGTAAAAATCAATGGTAAAGTTCAGTATTAAGATAGGCTGGTGGTTGACTGATCGGTTTATCTTGGAGTTAACATCACAGCAGACATTGAGAGAATTGAGGAAATTATTTAGATCCTCTGATTATGAAAACTAAAATGGTGTTGGGAGACTGAATCCTTTCAGGCTTCCCTTTATTGGGAGAAGAAATATAGTGAAAACTATTTTTTTTGCCTAAAATATTATATTTCTTTTGTCCCATCCCTCTTGAGGTAGGGAACACATGGTTTAAGGTATTGGATGGGTTGATTTCTAGATTCGTATGGGCTTTCTAAAGGCCCAGAAGGGTGTTGACATTTTTGACCCTCTCAAGACAGCGAGGGGGCTTGGTTGTCCTGACCCTCAGATTATATTATAGGGCTACAGCTCTCCAACAGATGTCTATCCTTTTTTTAAATTAAGGAAGTGTGGGGCAGTAGATAATAGCTTTCCTACTCCTTATGAGCTGCTGATAGGGGAATAGACTCTGGGGTGTTTTTTGCTGCAGTTAGAATTTGGCTATTTTAAAAGAGTTTGGTTTAAGACTCTTTGCTGTGCATACCGAATATGGTCAGATGTCCAGAGAACAGGGGGTATTGGTCTTTTTTCCATTTTTATACACTGTTGCATAAAATCCCATTTAAGTGGGTTATGGTCCTTATAGAAATGGAGAAGTTGTTTTAGATAATTGTATAAACATATTTGAGGTTATTAGGCTGTAATAGAAGATCAAGAATAATGATTTTTTTTAAATATTGCAGACCTGGGATTTTTTAGGAAGGAAAGGAAGGGGGGTCATCTGGGTTCAGTAAAGTGGAGCCAATTATTGGTAAGAAGACTTCAATAGGGTCTGTCAATCAATCAATGAATCAAGGGTTTAGAGAGCACAGGCTCCAAGGTGCTGAGGGTGGGGGCATGTCTGCTGATTCGTCTGGGTGCTGGGGTTCAGTCAAAGAGCCAGGTCTTGAGATCCTTCCTGAACTGGGTCAGTGGCAGGGATTTGCCTGTGGTGGAGAGGCAGGGTGTTCCAGGTCTTGTTGATGAGGTAGGAGAAGGATCTTCCTCAGGCTCTGGGCTACATCTTCATAAACTTGAACAAAATGTTGCAATAAGTTTATTTCAGGTGCTAGCTTCATCTAAATATTGAAGCACACTAGTGACAGTGGACCCTTTGGGAAAATAAGTGATACGTTTTGTGGCCTAGAGCAAGATGCAGATTCTGATCTCCTATCACCCTTCCAGAGTAAATACCCCAGAAGGTCCAGCACAAAGATCTCATGTAATTTCTTCAGATATTGTAGCAGAATGCATTGGTCTACAATATCATTCACATCTGGATGATCAATGAGAGAAAGTGGTGGTGGATGGTAGTCCACCACAAATGATAATTATTTGGTGCATTAAAAGTTTCAGTAATATAAACTTGAACTCAACCCCTGGTAGCTATGTCACAGAGCAGACAGGTGTAAAGCATTTAGAAGTTCCAAAACAGTTAAAAAGACAATAATACAACAGAATTAAATTCCCGCTCCAATTTATAAAAATAGAGAATATTTTAATGAATAAAATGACACCAAAATTATACAAGTCTAATCAGGGGAACAGTAGATACAATTTTATGTAAAAATGAAAGTTTTAAATAAAGAAAGGCAAAAAGCTGTACACTCCTCTTTCTGGGGTTATAACTAGCAAAGAGGGATGTAGCCAAATCAAAGAAAGCAGAATACGCCCCTACTGTAACAGTATCAAAGCAGGGCCTAGACCATTTGGGGGGCTTAAGGTTGCGTGCACCAGGCAAAACATATCAAAATCTGGCAAAGGCAGGCAGACTATAGGAGTATCATATTAGAACCTGTTTGTTCCCTTGACGCATGTTTTGAAGAACAGATTCCAACCTATGAGAATTGTAGAAGTGGACAAAGGGAGCACATTTGAACTCTCATTTATGGAAAATTCTGGATTTGACTGGTGGGATATGAGGAGTGTGCTGTGGAACTTTCAGTGCAAGTTTTATGTCATTGTTTATGATCAGTTTGTAAGCATTATTTTTCTTATGCACATCGGCCCATGTGCTGGGATATCTCAGCAAGATCGAATAAAATTTGTTATGAAACAAAAGCACAAAGCATCAATTGTGGGCAACTGGTCGACCAAGATCCAGACATAGGTAAGGTTTCAGGTTGATTGCGATGGACTACAGGTTGTATACAAGGCCCAGGTGAGTCGTTGCCAAAGAGTTCTTTTTTTGTAAAAAAGGGAGGAAAGGCTTTTCATCAGTATAGACACAGGTGCACAGCCCGTTTATACGCACTTCAGTGTAAAGATGATTGACTATTTAGGTGCAGGACGGTGAGTGGAGAAACCTTAAACCACTCCAATGAGTAGAAAAGCACTACCCCTATATGCACAAGAACAGATTACCGTTGCACTCAAGACAGTGTGTATAGTGTTAAGTAACACAAAATCAACATGTATATCACAAAATGGCAGAATTATCCAAACAAAGCACTCTCAATAAGTAGATCTTGGAGTCTTTAATGTGTTGAACAGCCAGCCGACACGTGTTTCATCGCATTTATGCGAATCCTCGGGATAGATACAGTCTAGTCTATTTTACACGCGATTCCCAGACGCTATGTAAATGACGTCAGAGCGACGGTCACGTGTCCATACAGGAACACGACCGTCGGATTCAGACGTTTACAAGCCGGTTCTCCGCTTGACAAGGGTAAGTTTACCGACTTTATGGCTGGCGATGTCTGATGGACACCGCCAGCCATGTTAGAGCTTTTCCACCGCGGTCGCCTTCCGACTGCGGCGGAAAAGCGGCGGACGGAAAAAAGATCCTCCAGCCATCCTAATCTGGTGGGGGTCTTTTTTCTGTCCGCAGAGGTTAATCCGCATCCTCCGGGCCGGCGGTGACTTCCGCGGCCCGGAGGATGCGGATTAACCGCAATCCTAATGACGCCCTAAGTCTGGCATCCGTGTCAAGGAGGGCCTTGATGTGAATCGGCATCAGATCAGCATTGTTTTCGGTGAAGTCCTCTACTCTTTGACTTGGAAACTTTTCTAGAGGTCAGACCTCCTGAAGCAGGGTAGACCAGCACTTTAGATCTGATCAGCGATTGGACATCGATAGCTACAGCTTGGCAGCAGTCCCGGTCTCCTGTCTAGTTTTTTAGAATAAAAGTTCGCAAAAAGTTTATAAATCCTGTCTTTTCAAGTTTGGGAAGGAAGGCACATTTGATTCAGGAAGCAACAATGACACCATTCTAAAAGTGTCTTATTCGAAATAGTAATGTAAAATCCAACATGAGTTTTAAATTATGATTAAATTGAATCCTTGAATAATATGTTTTGCTACTCCCAAACTGAAGTTAAGTATTATATGGTTTTATAATGTAGCCCAGTGGTTTCCTATGGGATAGCCAGCCTTGCCACAGTTAAAAATGAATTAGGAGGGTTTCACTGCTAGGGCATGTAAAAGATAGAACATACATGTCCGACTTTTTAAATGCTATGAACCCTTCTCTATGGGCATGTAGGGCCTACTTTAAGGGTGACTTAGAATGATTAAAAAGAAAGGTTTAGGTCTGGTAAAAGGTTTATTTTGCCAAGTCAAATTGGCAGATTTAAAATTGCACAGTCAGTCAGCAGGGGCCGGCCAGGAGCCATGCTTAGCATCGTCACTTTAGGGGGGACATAATATGTGCTGCATTCCACTAGTGACATTTAAATTACAGCCCCTAGGTACACTTTTGTACCATATATGGCAGGCTTATAGGTAAGTTAACTATGCCAATAAACAGTATGCCAATTTCAACATGTTTGAGGGGCAGAGCACATTTACTGAGGCCTGGTTAGCAGTTCTCCAGTGTGCGGAGTCGAAAAAACATCAGAATCATATAAGAAAATGGGGGAGACCATACAAAAAAGACAGTTTCTTACAATCAGTAGATGTGATTCAACACAATAAAGGCAACAGACACATTTACTTCATAAATTCTTTGACAGCATGTTCCATTTCCCTCTAAGAATTAAACCCTAATGGTGGATGGCAGAGGGTGTTGTTTTCCTCCATATGTTCCAAGAGCAAATGTGTAATCGTGCCCTTCTCCAACTTTCTTGGGTACAGGAGGTTTGAACTTGAACAGCAATTAAACAGATCTATGTGGTCGCCTTTCAGGTTCTTCATTTTTTGTGATTGTAATTGCCTGTTTCAGTGCCTAAAAACTGCTGCATATAGAAGAGCAGCTCTATTTTTGTTGATTTGTTGGTTATCAATTCATGGGGTATTTAATGTGGATGCAGGGAAAAGATGGATATGGGGCTAGATTTTCTGATTTTCCCATCTTCAAGAACTTGTTCCATTATATGATTAGGTGTGGCTAACTCTTGATTTACTCCCACGTTATTCCTGAATTTGAGGAATGAGCAAGGCCTTTTCATGGCTTACTCCTGGGCTACTCCAAAAACTCAAAAGCAACCCAGGAATACTATAAAAGTAAGTCACAGCAAACGCTTAGCAAAATGGTCCTTCACGCTGAACTTCTTTACTAGGCTAGCCCAGACTATTTGTTGTTTTTTCTAAATTTTCTCAGCACTTCAGGAAATGGCAGTGATTTTACCTGTAGAATAACTGCTCTTGCCCATAATGGCCTTTTCTGTTGTTTTATAGCTGCATTCAAACAATATCTACCATTCAACCATGCCTCAGAAATATAGATGTTTTATCAGCCAGGCACAGGGTAGGCCCTGCACAACAGGTGAATTGGCACATGGTACTTGTGCGTGGTCTTTCCACTGGCCAGGTCTCGCACCCAGAGCTTGCGGCACATGTGGCCAAAGGTCAGTGGTATATTTTTCAACACATGGTGGGCTGGGCATTCTGTTTTTACTTTTGTTATTGTTATTTAACAAGTGTTACATTTTTACTCACAGCTCTATCAATTGAATAAGTATCAAAATTGTTTTATCTTTTGTATTGTGCAAAGGTTTTTTTTTAAATCATGCAATAAAGTTTTTACAATGGGAAAGCAGTGGATGGCATAAAGACTGCACATAGCCTGGTAGCTGGCCACAGCCTGTACACAGAGCCCACAACCCATCGGCCAAAGTCATTTACAGCTCATTGAGAAGCATGGGGCTGGCACCACCCCTGTTCCCTGTGGCTGCTACATGCATCGAAAAACAATTCCAAAAACACAGACCTCCACAATCCCTGCCCGTTTGTGGTGCCCTTGCCTGGTGAGATTTGAGCATTGTGGATTGACTATACGCAGCGGCGTAGCGAGGATTGCTAGCGCCCAGGGCAAGTATCCTCCCACTTTTTTTTAAAGGTTTGCACCCCTAAGAATGCCCCTAAGAATTTTGCACCTGGGGCAACTGTCCCTGTGGCCCTCCCACACTACACCACTGGCTGTACGGAAGGCTTGACTACTATGCCTACAGTTTCATTTCACACAAAATGCACTGGTAAAATGCAAATGTAAATTGATACTTGTGTAGCGCACTACTCACCCGCAAGGGTCTCAAGGCGCTTGTACGAATACCGCTGTGGAACCCATCCTGGCTTTCCCTGTGAGGCGTCCACTCCTGGGCAACCCCAAGGTGGAGGCAGGCCTCCTTAGCATTGTGGGGGCCGTTGTGGAGATTAAGTAAGCTATTGCCCAGAGTTGCAGAGTTGGACTCCATAATTGGAATAGGTACCTAGGTGAGAATTATCAGGTCCGTGGAATTTCTGAGCCCAAGACCCACCGAGGCGGGTAATTGAACCCTGGTCCCAGGCTAGATTTCTGCATCAGGGTCTGCCGCTCTAACCATTGAGCCACACTTCTCCACCAGAAACCTGAAACCTATGTGTTATAGGGACGCTTGTTAATATTTTTCAGTACTGACTTCTTCATGAAAGTTGAAGCAAAACAGAAACATTACAATTGCAATCAGGGTCCACTGTTAGCTCAATATTGCGGGGGGTTTAGAAGTTTCAAACCAATCAGGCTTAATCACTGTTTATTTGTAATTTGCAGTCTATTTGTGAAAGTCAACTAAAATCTGAACATTCTACATACTAGTAGCTTCAAAATTCTCTGAGCATAACCTCTGCCTTTTGTTTAATTAAAAGTATGTGCATGAAAGTTGAACATTCTTGTTGAAATCACAGCCCATTGTTAACTTTGCCTTGCTGAAAGTAGTTTCAACTACTCTGATTTCCATGACCAGAATTTTTTTATTATTTTTTTTAACATCACAAAGCCTGTTTTATCCGAGACCCTTGGTTTTAACTACAAAATTAAAGTATGTATCTCTCCTGGCAATACTGCAGACCATCATAGTACTGTTTTCAATAAACATTATCCTATTTGGGGAAATAAACATTATTTTCACACCATTGTGCAAAAAAAAGCATGTAACATATAACATGTATAATAATATGTACCTGTGCTCAGTATATTCCTACATAGCCATCTCAAGGCTCTTTGACATAAACAATATATTAATCTCAGGAGATCTGCAAATATAGTTTAAGCCAAGCTAATTTACACGTGAAGAAGTTACAAATAAATGCATTTTAACAGGAACTCACTCCTATTAAATATGCCTTGCGAAAAAAACATGGCAGTTAGTTTCCTTACATGCCCTGGAATCATAAAACAGTTATGATGTTGGAATTTGAATTTGTGGCATAAAAAAACGAATCTGTGTTTATTGTTACACTTGTTCCAAATAACACGCTTTACTAGGAATATTTCATAAAAACATCTGTAGTTGGAAAATGTTTTATGTATATAAACTAAAAGCTAAAATCAGTCACATTGTGCACAGCAAATAAGTCAGTAGTGGCTGAGGAAAACAGACTGTACACATTTCTATGCTACATAGCGTTGTAAATACTTCACAAAATGTTGCAGGGAAAGGATAAATACTGGAATAAAAGAGAGGGCCATTATCTATTGTACTCGCCATGACAGACAAATGAAACATTTAATGTGACTACTTTTGGCTAAATACATAATTTTGAGCGATCTGTTGTGTCAGTAGTTGCCAAATGACACCAATTAGGGATATGTGTAAATGTAAATGCAGAGCCCCTCTCGGTGCCCATTTCCTCGTCGGGGGAGCCCGCAGACTGCCTCTCAGCCGGAGCACCCTGCGCATGCTGGCCACTAAAACGCATATTTGATTGCCTGATGGGAGCACGCGAATCCCGGCGCGTCCCCCCATTAAAAAAAGACTCATTGTTCGTAATAGGTCAGTTGTTAGATTGGCTTTCAGGCTCTACTGCAAGTGTACTTTTTTTATCGAGTTACCTACGGGAACATAGGTGACATGGCATAATGGAATTTCAAATTGGCTAATGAATGCAATAAATTAGGGGGCTTGCTAATGGGTGTTAGATGGCCACTGGATTTGCTGCACTTGTCTCGGATATTGCAGCGTGAATTAAAAGCAGATTTGGGCTATCTAAAAAGAAAGTAATATATCTATATATCTATCAGGTGTACATCAAGGTTGCCAATTTTTTCATCTAATAATAATCAGTACTTTATTCGGGTGTTACAACCATCAAAGTGTACATCTAGAAACATTAAAAGCTGCATCAGTTTTAAAGAAATAAAACACAAAGCGTTCATCAGAAGACTTATGTAGAAAAATCTCATAGCCACTGGTGAATAGGTGACTGCAAAACAGGCGGCACAATACAATGCAATAGGTGACTATAGATAACTTATTTGAAGCGCAGCAATTAGATGTTAAAATCATATCCCAAATCGATTATCCAAGGGAGCATCAGTTACATAATAAGCATGGTAATACAATCATATAGTTAAAAGGATAAAAAGTTAAAGTTAAAAAAGAGCATGTAACATACATTTAATTGCTTAGGGTAATACTTGATTACAACCCTTATTAACCCCTCCCCTGCTGATGACGGAACCGCTCCGTCATCAGCCGCGGTCGCGTTGTGCCGATGACAGGGTGGTTCCGTCATGGCCCGGCCACCGCGCCTGCGCTGCGCTGATTTCGCGCCTGTGTGGCGCGTTCTATTGAGCGGGCGGGGCCGTGACGGAACCGCTCCGTCATGAGCACAGCGCAACCGACGCTGGTGACGGAGCGGTTCCGTCACCAGCATGCGCCCGCCGCTCGGTCACAGATCTGGGTTGAATCCATCATCGTTTTTTAACTCACTTCTTCACCCACAGTTTACCAATTTAGCATCTTATGCCTCGTTCCAACCCTCCGAACTCAAAATGGGTGGGAATCAACAAACCCAGTAAATTTTGCACCCTAGAATATCACTGCTTTCTTGGGTGCTGTAAAAAACATTCAACCTACGGGAAATGGCAGCCTATTTAAATGTTGATGGATGAATGTGTATATTGATAATGGACACGCAACATACATTTTGCTATGAGCAGGTGTGACTTACCTTTGTAGTACCTGTGGCTTACTCCTGGCAGAGTAACTCTAAGCAAAATCATTTGAATCAGCCCCTTTTCTATCCGATAGAATATGCCCGCTGTGTCTAAAGCATCAATTCATTGAGCCTTTATAGTATTTTTACTGATCGAGTAGATGATACTTTAAGTTGCATTGCATCATTATGGTCTCAACTTTAGACTCTTTGTCAAAAAGTGTGTTTTTCTAACGGAAAATCTGCATTAAATATGGACAAAAATCCATCTAGTAGTTTGTGAAAAAATAATGGGACATATTACCAATCATAAGCGATAATTAGCGCTATGCTTGATTAGCGGCAATAATTTTATCGCCGTTCTTCGCAGATTTTTATCGCTTAGGAGCCTTTCTATTATCAAAGTTTATCTCATAAGCGATAAAAATCAGCCGAAATGCATGAATATCGCTGAAAAGTCAGCGATATTCATGCATTACCGAGCTAATGCTCTTAGCCATGTTATCCACCTACCATTGGATAACATGGCTAAGAACTGCTCAGGGCAGGCGTTAGCTTTTGGAGATATTCGCGCTTAGCGCGAATATTTCCAAAAGTTGGTAATCGGAGATAGCGATGTTAGCGACTGTTTTCGCTGACATGCAAAGTGGGCCCCTAAATGCCCGCTATCACCTACAAGCTGTCGCTAACTGGTGTTAGCGACAGCTTGGTAATAGGGCGATGAAATTATCGCCGCATTAGCGGGAAAAAGTCCCGCTAATGCGGCGATAATGACCCTTGGTAATATGCCCCAATATTCCTACCAACGTGAAAAACGTAGAGTACATTTTACTGGCTTCATTTTGGTATCTCTTGTAAATATGTTGGTACACTGACACCTTTTTGCTTCTACTATTTTAGTTCTGGCATAAGCAAAGACCTTTTTGATTTAATCTGTAATACATTTACGTAAAGGCGATTTCTGCCAGCTATCTTCATCCATTGCTCTGTTGTTGTGTCATTCACATTTTGTTTACACCCACTTCAGTGTACAGCAAGGGCCAATGAGTCAGTCTACATTAGCCACTGCCTAACTTCACTTCGAGAGACTGTATTTGCTCTTTCACAAGGAGCACATCCACACACAAGGTAGTTTCCTTCAGTGGTTGTGTTTTTGTGTCTTGCTTTATTATTACTTTGTGTTGGCATTCTGTTTAGAGACTGCTGTGATAGCAGGATATTTTCTACCAGCGCTAACAGTTGTTTTCTTATGTGAGCACTGTACACATTCGCGCTTTAAGATTCTCTGTCTCCTGCGAATGCTGTTGTAAATGCCTTTTGAAGTAGCCTTTGTTTATCTAAAAACTTATATTTCACGGAATACCGGATTGTGTCAATTTGAAACTGTTTTTCATTAAGGTATCCTCTTTTTTAGTATGTACACAACGAAGTGCACTATTAACTGCATTCATGTACATCATGCCGAAATATATTTTGACGACTACAGTTATATTTGTAAACAAATTTAGTCTGTTTGTATGGTTAACTAGATCTATCTATCTATCTATCTATCTATCTATCTATCTATCTATCTATCTATCTATCTATCTATCTATCTATCTATCTATCTATCTACCTACCTACCTACCTACCTACCTACCTACCTACCTACCTACCTACCTACCTACCTATCTATCTATCTATCTATCTATCTATCTATCTATCTATCTATCTATCTATCTATCTATCTATCTATCTATCTATCTATCTATCTATCTATCTATCTACCTACCTACCTACCTACCTACCTACCTACCTACCTACCTACCTACCTATCTATCTATCTATCTATCTATCTATCTATCTATCTATCTATCTATCTATCTATCTATCTATCTATCTATGGGACTCTATATGTCTTTGCAAGTCTGACTTTATTTCTTTGAAAGTCTCTCTATTCATCTGTCTTTCCAATCCCCTCTATCTATATGTAATAAAGCTATACAAAAACATTACAAGAAAGCATTATCAAAGGCAAGGGCCTAGCAGTCATAGCCAGACCTATTGCCATTTTTAGGTCTGGTGCAAGCCAAGACTGTTTCGTTTTACTAATATTATGGGGCATTTCTACCAAAAGGTCACACAGTGTGGTGCAGAAAACCACCTTGCTGTGCTGAGTGACAGGGAAAGGGCAGGAATGCGCTGTATTTAACATAATACGGCGCATTCCTGTCTTTTCCCAGCACTGATGCACAATGTGCTGACTAGCACCACCGCAGGCACCCTTGCACCACGGTGCTAGGCTGCCTGCGTTATAGACAGGATTGCTTTTGTGCAGGAAGGGACACCTTCCTACACAAAAACAATCCCCTGTGGCATTTTCCTCTTTTTATGTGTGCTGCAGAATGCATCACACATACAAAGAGGAAAAAAAGAGGAAAAAATAAAGATATTTCTCCTCGTTATTCTCCTCACTATGCCACTCTTGGGGATGCGTAGCATTTTAATGCATTCCCAGGTCTACCAGTAATGGTAAATCTGGGAACGCATCAAAATCCATGGGTGTTGTGTGGGGACACCCACCATCACCCATGGAACGCCTCCCAGGGGCAGAGTAACGCAACGCAGCAATTTGCGTTGCAGTGCTCTAGATTTATGAAGCCACTTAGGGCAAAGCTTGGCGGCCTTGCCTGACTTGATAAATCTAACTTATGAGTTGCGCTGATCTTGCGCCCTGTTGCTTGGCTCAAGAGCGACTCAGCTCATTGATAAATTTGGCCATGTAGGTATAGCATTATTACTTATAGGGGTTTTCAGCCAGACTTCACTGAATAGCCTTTTGCGTCATTCAATCTTTTCTTACACCCACTTCAGTGTATATCATGGACAATGAATGATCCTACTTTAGCCACTGGCTGACTTTACTGTAAGTTATGGCATGCTCCCCTTTCACATGAAGTACATCCACACACATAGTTTTCTCTTCAATGAAAGGGGTTTCTTTGTTAATGTGTGCTTTTTTGAGACCAAAAATATACTTTTGCCTTTGGACAATAGTTTGCTTGTTTAGATTGATTAGGCCTGGCAGATTCCCAAAAATAAACAAGACAAGACTTTCTAAAGCCAAAAGGCTGGTGGCGAATGCCAAACCTATTGGCCCTGCCAATGCTTCTTTAAGAAGCTAATGGGATGACTAGAAAAACATTGGGGCTGTATTTATGTATAAAATACAGTATTGTGCCAGTTTCTGCTGGGATCAGCATAGTTGTCATTTCTGTTGCACAATCTTGGGGAGAGGATGTAGCCTTACAGCTGGAACGGTCGACTTCGAAGCTGGGGAACTGGGTTCGAGTCTCTGCAACGACGCTCAACATCCTGTGATTCTGGGCAAATCACTTAATCTCCCCGTGCCTAACAAAAATTAATGTGTTCTTGTGCAACGAAACTGGTGCTATGTAAAACGCTCTGATACCCAATGTCTTCGGGTCCAGTTTGCGCTATATAAAACCCTAAAAAAAAAGATTTTGAAAAAAGGATGGTGAAAACAGAGATACAGAAATATTGGGTTCATATAGAGTATGATCAAAATCAAAGAAGAATGAATCACATGTCCTGTTTTTTGTCAGGGTCTTATAATCTCATGTGTTGGAGTCCCTCATTCACATTAAGTGTGCGAACCGGTATATGTTGATTCTCCGCTTGGTTGAATAAGTGAATAGCATCATCATTGGGTCATATCACTTGAGTGCTCGGTTCACCAAGTGATCTACAGTTCTCCACCAGGAGTGAGACCATCTGGTTTTAGGACAGTTGTGATTAGACAATGAAAAAGTATCTTAAAAAATGTGAGTGAGATTAAAATTGTCTCCATTCTTTAGTCCAGTCTTTTATTTACCAAGGAAGGTTCAAGGTTAAAAGGAAGGTAGGCAGTGCAAATTTGGAAGAGTTACTGTTCCACCGCACCTGATGTGTGGTCATGGATGGTCAACATGTTTTGGCCCTTGGTAGCCCCGGCGTTTCTGCGGGCCTTCTTCAGGACAAAAAAAAAAGTTGGCAACCTTTGAGGTCGCTAGAGCAGAGTAAGTGAGTCACTCACCCTTCTTCAACAGTGAGCCCATTCGCTCAGTTTCCTGTATGGGTTACAAGTGTCAGGATTGGGCAAGCCTTCTTTTCAAAATTTACCCAGTTTAAGTTTAAAAGAAGGAAACAGTTGAAGTATCACCAATTCTCCTCATAATTGACAGTTTGCTATATCAGATCCCGTTTTGCCACTCTCACCCAAGATGGCGGCCGCCAGTAATTCCCTTGTTGTTGGTGGTTCTAGTGTTTCGGTGAAATTAGTAGTGTTTTTGATATTGCACGCACGTCCTTCGTGCGCTGCACACTTCAACTGTCTATTCTCCTGAGGAGGCAGTGTCTTGTACTGTGCTCCTCTGTGACAGGATTATTTCGCTCCAAACAAGAATTCTCAGAGAAGTACTGTCAGCAATTCCGTTCTGAGTTTAATTGGGAATTGCTGTTCCTAGTTTCCTGCCGGTGAGCGTTATTTCAGTTTTTGTAAGTTCGTCAAGGTCAACGCTCGTTATTGCGCTGACTTCCTTTGTGGCAGTCGACGACTGTAAGTACTTCCTGCTTCAGTATTTTTCAGCATTCAGACAGTGTTTAGAGGGGGACTCCTTCAAGCGCATTCACTTGTGCCTTTCACCTGCAGTCAGTGAAGAGAGAAAAGATTTAGCCAGCGTTTCCAGAGACATTTTAGTTTGGCATTATAGTTTGTTTGTTAAAGCCTGTGACAAGAAAAGACTGCATAGACTTTTGAAGCAGCGTATCTTCTTGCTAATGAACTATACAAAAGACCAGTCAGAACTTATTTGAACTGCTAAACTGCTAAAAAAACAGCTGCGGATTAGAATCCCTGCAAGAGCATTTCAGCAAGCAGAGTACAATCATTCATCTCATCTATGTGTATATGTAGAAATATATATATATATATATATATATATATATATATATATATATATATATATATATATATATATATATATATATATATATATATATATATAATAATACTGGATTTTATATAGCGCGAACAGCTACCTCACACGGAGGTGTCCCGGCGCTAGTAGAACACAAATGACCTGGGCTAAAGCGTAGGAAGCTAGCGTGGCTGGGTGAATAGCCAGGTCTTAAGTAATTTCTTAAAGCAGGGTTCAGAAGGGGCCTGTTGGATTGCTTGAGGCAGTGAGTTCCACAGAGCGGAGACGTTTGCTGAAAAGGTCCAACCGCCTAGTCGGGCCTTTTTTGCGCGCGGGACGGCCAGCTGGACACGGTCGTTAGACCGCAGTGCACGACTTTGGAGATATCTTGGGAGGCGATTTTTCAGGTATTGTGGGCAGGAGCCATGCAGAGATCTGAACGCCAGCGTCAGAGCTTTGAATTTTATTCTGTTGGCTACTGGCAGCCAGTGCAGGGTTCGGAGATGCGGAGAGACTGACTGCTTGAACGGGATTCGCAGTAGTAGTCTCGCAGCCGCATTTTGAACTACCTGAAGCTTGTGAGTCAGGTATTTTGGAAGGCCAAGGGATAGACCATTGGCATAATCCAGTCGGGAGGTGACAGTCGCGTGGACAACCGTTTTTCTGCAGCTCTCTGGTAGGAGTCTTAGGATTTTTCGGAGGTTTCTCAGCTTGCTCAGGCAGCATCCGGCGACTTGTTGGATATGGGATGAGAAGGACATGTTATCATCCCATCTCACACCAAGATTTTTTGCCGAGTGACTGGGTGAAGGGGGCGGGCCCATCTCCGTTGGCCACCAGAATTCTGGGGGGGGGGGGGGACCCTTGCCGAAGAAGATGACTTCGGTTTTATTGGCATTAAGTTTTAATTTATTAGTGTTCATCCAGTGTGCTATATCCTGGAGACAGCCTTTGAAATTAGAGAAAGACTCCTGCGTCATCTCAGAGTAAGGAAATACCAACTGGGTGTCGTCGGCATATGAGATTGCCTTGACCCCCCAATTGGCAATAAGCATAAAGAGAGGAGCCAGGTAGATGTTGAACAAAAGGGGGCTGAGGGCCGACCCCTGCGGGACTCCACAGCTGAGGGTTTTAGGTGTAGAAGAAGTCGTTCCAAGTGCCACCTTCTGCGTTCTCTGAGATAGGTAGGAGTTTATCCACCCCAGCGCTCTGTCCTGAATACCTATCTCAGCCAGCCGGCTGAGTAGTCTGGCGTGGTCCACCGTATCGAAGGCGGCCGACAGATCCAGGAGGACCAGCATTGCTGAGTTTCCTGCATCCATCGACCACCTCACAGATTCGGCGACTTCAATGAGCGCTGTTTCTGTGCTAAAGCCGGGGCGGAAGCCAGATTGAGTTTCATGCAAAATGTTGTTGGTTTCTACAAGTTTGCTGAGTTGGCGCTGAATAACTTTTTCCAGCATTTTTCCCGGGGCAGCTAGTAGGGATATTGGGCGGAGATTCGTAAGGTCATCTGGGTCCCCATTAGGTTTTTTCTTTAGGGGTAGGAGAGTAGCGTGCTTCCAGATGTCCGGGAATATGCCCGACATGAGGGAGGAGTTCCAGATACCTTGAAGTGTGGGGGCGACCGAGTCCGCTATGGCACTCCATAGTTTAGCTGGGCAGGGGTCGTCAGGGGAGCCGGATTTGCAGCGGATAAGTTCCTGCCTTACCTCAGTCAGGGGGATATGCATGAACTGGGTGAGGATCTCGTCTGGCCCACCATTATTCGCTCAGTCCTGCTTCACAGTTTTTATTATTGGACCAAAGGAGTCATATACTTTCTTAATTTTTTGGTCGAAAAACTCTGAAATTTGTTCACATAGCGTAGCTGTGGGTACAACCTCTCTTTCAATGCATTTTGGTTTGAAGAACGATTGTACCACTTTGAAGACCTGTTTGCTAGACTGTTCTGCCTGAAGAATCGAGTCCGCATAGAAACGCTTTTTACTTTTTCTGATAGCTTTCCGGAATTTTTTGGAAGCTTCTTTATACCTAGCTTTTTCTTCCAGACCGTAGCTTGCTCTCCAGAGTCTCTCCAGTTTTTTACAGGCTGCTTTCTCATTCCTGAGTTCTTGTGAGAACCAGGGAGCAGAGGGGGAGTCTCTTTTAGATAGAGCCCGAGAGGCTGGAGCAGTGGAGGAAACCATCTTTCCGATCCATTCATTAAGTAGTTGAGCATCCGTGTTGGCATTATTTGTCAAGGATGGGGAGGTTTGCGCTAGGACAGGGCACATAGTATCGGGGGTCATATATATATATATATATATATATATATATATATATATATATATATATACATATATTGCCACAACCAGTCCTCCTCTCAACGAAAGTAGACTAGGGGGCACGCCGGATTTAAAACAGCATTCTTTATTTTCAGGGGATCAGCATGACACGTTTCAACAATAAGTCTTCCTCAGATGCACTCCCTTGTAATGTACCGCTGCCACTACGATCCTGACTTCTGAGTCTCTTGATACCCCACATATATATATATTATACTATCCATCTTACACACCAGTTGCTTGCTGCATCTAAAAGAGAAGAAGATGATTATTAAAAGCTGCATATTCACTATTACATCTGCGCATGCTGAGCAGTAAGAGAGAGGATAAATCCCTGCAGAAAGACAGGTAAAGAGTAGAAAGAAGAGGCTCAGTAGATTACCAAATCTAGAGGTACAGAGGGGTTAAAAGGTATTTATAATGTTCATTTGTCTTTTCAGATGCCTAAGCTGACTCCCATAAGACACCAGTAGAAGGAGGCACAGCAGTGGAGTCTCTCTTGTCTTTCCCATCCCCTTTCCCCCTCTTTACTGTTAGTGAATCTAATAATTTGCTGCAGTGGAGTTTGGGAGTTGGGGAATAGTTCTTCTGCTCCTGTGGAAGCTCAAGAATTACAGGTGCACGGTACTAGCCTTCTGATAGATTGAAGTGCCTGTTAGCAACTTCCACCTGGGCAGAATGGCTGAAGGATTGGATGTAAAAGCTTAGGCTTCAGTATTAGAAGGGATACAGAAACAGTTAAGTGAGACTATGGAAGTAAATAAAAATCTTAGGGAGGAAGTTAGGAAGTCAAGTCATTAAGATAGTTTCCTTAGACAGAGATTAGATGATTTCATTACAGGTATTTGCCCTGAGTACAAAGAGAAAAAATCACAACACTTCTCACCATCTCCCTTGGCGGCAGAATTGACCACACAAGTAAGTCATACACGCAATCTCTTCTACTATCCCTTTGGCAGCTCCGGAAAGGTTTAGTTGAGATCCTCATAAGGCAGAAATTTTCCTTACTCAGTGCTCACTACACTTTCTCTGAAGACCAGTCATATTTAAGGAAGATCAATCCAAGGTGGCCTTTTTACTGGCGTACCTGAGCGGAGATGCTGCCGCTTGGTCCATGCAGTTGGTTAACTGCAATGATCCTATTCTTTACGATTTCGAAAAATTTAAGGAAGAATTCCTTCGAATATTTGACCGAAGAACCATCTCCAAGACAACAGATAATGAGCTCTTGGATTTGAAGCAATGAAATTGGGAGTTAGTAGCATACCTTGTTCAGTTCAACAAATTGATTGTGAAGACTGAATGGCCTGAAGAAAAAAGAGCAGCAATTTTTTACAGAGGGTTAAAGGAGGAACTAAAGGATGGTTTCGCTCAGGTTCCTAAAAGACTCACAGACGTGTCAGAACTAATTGATTTGGTACTCCAGATCGATCAGCTTCAAAATGAAAGAAAGAGTGAGCGTCGCAAAGAAATTAAATATTTCCCACCTCGCCTTGATCGAATCAAGACTGAACCGGTAAAACCTGTTGAGTTCGTTGCTGGAAAAGAACCTATGCAAATTGGTTTGGTGCGTGGTCCCTTGACAAAGGAAGAGAGAGATAGGAGAAGTGGGAAGTTATGCATGTATTGCGTAAATTCAGGGCATTTTGTCAAGGAGTGTCCTAAGAAACCTAAGTCCAACTCATGGGTAAAAGACAGGCCCCACCATTAGGAGGAGTTGCTCTGGTGGGAGCGCCCGACAAGTCGACTCCAGAGTCACAACTCGTCACCAATACTCCTCAATCAACGGCTCCTCATTTAATCATTTCCAGTTTGATAAGATTTGGATCCACCAAAGTAGACGAGATTTCTGTCATGTTCGATTCTGGGGCAACTGGAAATTTTTGTGACATAAAATGTGCTAAGTCCTTGGGAATTAAGTTCATATGGAAGGACAAACCTGAGTCAGTACGAGCATTTGAAGGAACCAATCTATCCTCTGGTCCAATCACTTACGATACAGAAGAAATAACCTTGATAGGCCCAGACCAGCGCAGGAGTGTGCTGAAGTACTGTTTAATTGATGCCCCACAATTTCAGCTTATTTTGGGGCTTCCTTGGTTGACGAAACACAATCCAGAAATCGATTGGGCCAGGAGATCGGTGGAGTTGAATTCTGCATATTGCAAGGAGCATTGCTTTCATACTGATAAATCTTGCTTACAACCTTCACAACCTTTGCTTTTGGCAGAACCATCGCAAGTGATCTGTGCACTGGAAATTCAAGAAATTCCTAGTGAGTATATTGATTTGAAGGCGATGATTGATGAGCAGAAGGATAACAAGTTACCCCCTCATCGGGAATACGACTGCATGATCGAACTTGAACCTGGAGCGTTGTTACCCTGCAGTAGAATATATGCACTCACTCAGGCTGAAAACTGTCAAATAAAGGAATATTTAGATCAATATCTAGCAAACAAAATAATCAGGCCTGCCCAGTCTCCAGTTTCCTCCCCGTTGTTCTTCATTCTGAAGAAAGATAGAAATCTAAGGATTTTCATAGACTATCGAGCACTTAATTTAGTTACCAAGAAGAGCAGATACCCTCTGCCATTAATTTCTGAACTTTTGGACCAAATAAAGGATGTCCGAATATACACCAAGCTGGATCTGAGAGCGGCCTACCATCTGGTGAGGATGGCTGAAGGGCATGAATGGAAGACAGGACTTTGTTCTTAATTTGGTCTATTCGAGTACCAAGTAATGCCGTTTGGTCTGTGCAATGCCCAAGCGGCCTTCTAACATTTTATCAACGATGTTCTTCTGGAATTTTTGGATCGCTTTGTGGTGGTCTACATCAATGACATCCTCTTTTTTTCAGCTAATTTTGAGGATCACATTCAGCATGTGAGTGCGATTTTCGGTAAATTGTTGGACCATCAGCTTGTTGTGAAATTGGAGAAATGTGTTTTCCACTCTACCCGAGTCGATTTTTTGGGGCTCATTTTGTCACCAGAAGGAGTCGCCATAGATGATGCAAAGGTGAAAGCAATCAAAGAGTGGCCCTCTCCTCGCAACGTCAAAGAAATTCAAAGGTTCATTGGATTCGCCAATTTCTATAGCCGTTTTATTCTAAGTTTTTTCAGAAAAGGTCAGTCCCCTTACTTTTCTTTTGAAGAAGAAAGAGAAATTGTTGTGGAATACTGAAACAGAGGAGGCTTTTCAATCCTTGAAGGAAATCTTTACCTCTGCACCAATCTTGTTGCATCCAAACATAGAAGAACCCCGCGTCAGATCAGGCCATTGGAGGGAGTTTGTTGCAAAGACAAAAAGCCACTGGTCAACTCCATCCAGTAGCATATCGGTCCCGAAACTTGACTGCTGCAGAAATTAACTACTCAATTGCAAATAAGGAGTTGCTAGCAGTTAAGGATGCCTTCCAGGAGTGTCGGCATTATTTGCTTGGGTCTAATAATGAAATGACTGTTTTTACAGATCAATGAAATTTACAATTTCTTAAGTCAGCTCGAACCCTCACACCTCGACAATTGAGATGGTCTTTGTTCTTAGAAGACTACAACTCTGTTTTGCATATAAGCCTGGAAACGCCAATGGTAAGGCTGACGCCTTGTCTCGTCTTAACACAAGTGAACTCAAGGACATTAACAATGAGGGCCACATCATCCCAGAGGAAAAGGTTATAGGCTCCATAGTTTTTGCAGATTTGGAAGATAAAATCAAGAAGTCCTTTTCAGAAGATGAAATGGAAGAGTGGGTTAAAGAAAATTCTGAAAGAGAAATTAAGAACCGAAAACCGTATCATCAAGGAAATCTAATTGTTCCCAGTTGGAAACTATGCAAAGAAGTGGTTGAGCACTGCCATGATGATCAATTGGCTGGACACAAAGGGGTGAAGAAGACTCTTGAATTGATAAGACGTGAATTCTAGTGGCCGGATCTTGAAGCTCAGATGAGACAGTATGTTGCATCTTGTGAGCAGTGCGTTAAGGGAGAAGTTGTAAGGCAAGCCCCACAAGGTCTGCTCATGCCTTTGACTGTTGCCCCAGCCCCATGGCATACCGTTCTATGGATTTTATTGTGGATATTCCTTCCAGTCAGGGGTTTTCCACCATCTGGGTGGTAATTGACCATTTTACTAAGATGGCTCATTTCGTTCCTTTAAAATCCATCCCCAACTCTACTCAGCTAGCTGCTTTGTTTACCCAACACATCATTAAGTCACATGGAATTCCCAAGGTGGGTATTTCTGATTGTGACCCACAATTTTTTTCATGGTTGTGGAACTGATGGGCAAACTGAGCGGGTCAACCAAAAGTTGAAGCAATACCTGCAACTTTATCTGATGGATCAAGAAGGTAACTGGTCAAAGTTAATCTGGACTTCTGAATTTGCTTACAATAATTCAGTTCACTCATCCACTGGTTATTCCCCATTCTTCTTAAATTCTGGTAGACATCCAAATACATTTGTGGGTAGAACTGAGAGTGAAGTGCCAGTAGTATAAGAGGTGGTTCAGGAGATGCAGACAGTTTATCAAACATCAACCAAGATTTTAGATGACCCAAGGAGTCTTATAAGAAACAGGCAGACAAGAAAAGGAGAGGTAATCCAGTATTTGAGTCAGGAGATAAGGTTTGGATCTCTACTTGGAATATGTGACTAAAAGGGAATACAAAATTCCAACCTTGATTCGTGGGACCGTATGTAGTGGGCAAGATGGTGAATCCAGTTAGTGTTAAGATCAAGCTCCCTTCCAGTTTAAGGATGCATCCTGTGTTTCATGTGGCTTGATCAAACGAAACCCAGTGGGTTTGAGGAAGAATTTGCCACCAGCGCCGATCCAGTGTCAATTGGGTGAAGAATTCGAAGTAAAACGAATCATTGACTCTTAGTTTAAGAAAGGCAAGATTTTTTGTCTGGTTGATTGGAAAGGGTTTGGCCCAGAAGATTGATCCTGGGAACCGATTACTAATGTTCATGCCCCAAGACTGATTCGCAAATTTCACAGGACACATCCCAACAAGCCCAAAGAAGGAGGAGGAGGGGCTTTGGTGGGGGTTACAGTTAGGATTGGGCAAGTCTTCTCTTCAAATTTTTCCCAGTTTAAGTTTAAAAGATGGAAACAATTAAATTATCCATGGAATCGGCTTCGCCGATTCTCTTCATAATTGACAGTTTGCTATATCAGATCCCTTTTTGTCACTCTCACCCAAGATTGTGGCCGCAAGCAATTTCCTTGTTGTTGGGGGTTCTAGTGTTTTTGTGAATGGAGTATTGTTTTTGATATCGCGCGCGCACTTCAATTGTCAATTCTCCTGAGGAGGCAGTGTCTTGTACTGCACTCCTCCGTGACCGGATTATTTCGCCCCAAACAAGAATTCTCAGAGAAGTACTGTCAGCAATTCCGTTCTGAGTTTAATTGGGAATTGCTCTTCCTAGTTTCCTGCCGGTGAGGGTTATTTCAGTTTTTTCAAGGTTGTCAAGGACAACGCCCGTTATTGCACTGATTTCCTTTGTGGTAGTTGACGTCTGTAAGTACTTCCTGCTTCAGTATTTTGCAGCGTTGAGACAGTGTTTAGAGGGGGACTCCTTCAAGCGCATTTACTCATGCCTTTCATTGCAGTCAGTGAAGAGAGAAAAGATTTAGCCAGCATTTCCAGAGACATTTTAGTTTGGCATTATAGTTTGCTTGTTAAAGCCTGTGACAAGAAAAGACTGCATAGACTTTTGAAGCAGCGTAGCTTCTTGCTAATGAACTATACAAAAGACCAGTCAGAACTTATTTGAACTGCTAAATCTGCTTAAAAACAGCTGCGCATTAGAATTCCTGCAAGAGCATTTTACCAAGCAGAGTCCAGTCATTCATCTCAACTATGCTTGTATGTAGACATATATATATGTATACATTATACTTACCATCTTACACGCCAGTTGCTTGCTGCATCTAAGAAGAGAAGAAGAACACTATTAAAAGCTGCATATCCACTATTAAAGCTGCGCATGCTGAGCAGTAAGAGAGAGACAAAACCACTGCAGAAAGACAGGTAAAGATTAGAAAGGAGAGGCACAGTAGATTAGCAAAGCTAGAGTTAGGGAGGGGTTAAAAAGTATAATTAATGTTCATTTGTGTTTTCAGATGCCTAAGCAGACTCTCATAAGACACCAGTAGAAGGAGGCATAGCAGTGGAGTCTCTCTTGTCTTTCCCATCCCCCTTTCCCCCTCTTTACTGTTAGTGAATCTAATCATTCGCTGCAGTGGAGTTTGGGAGTTGAGGAATAGTTCTTCTACTCCTATGGAAGCTTAATAATTACAGGTGCATGGTACTAGCCTTCTGATAGGTACATCTTGTTTCTATAACTTATGAAGGAGATGTACATTGCTCCTTCGAGGAACAGAAGGAAAAGGGACTCGCTCAATTTGGCGTCCTATCTGCATCTGCGCTGACTCTGTCCTTTGCGCCCCGGAAGAAAAGAAAGTTAGGCGACACAGCGTAATGTAACATTTTGAGAAATGTTGTTAATTTCGCAGAATTATTAATCTGGATATTTGTCCAGAGTAAATGCTTTTTCACCCACCCCTAGCTATTTTTGAGTTTGGAAGAGAATCTGGTACTGCTCAGGATCTTTGCTACATAACATCTAAAATAATGACTTTTTCTAAACATTTTGACCTTCAGTTGACTATTGTGGTAATTCGAATTTTGGTGACAACCAGTGTGTGCCTGTTTTAGGATTACATCTTTTACAATAGTCTTGCAGTGACCGCATATTTTTTCCCAGACAAATTATGCAGTTTCTACCTTGGAAATCTGCAATGTTATAGGTCCTGCAGCTCAGAATTGAGGACAACATGCACAATTCCTAATGATGAGTCAATATCATACGCAAGGAAAAGCAAACTTATAGGTAATTCCCTTGGCAGCATTACAGAAGCATTTTCCTGTGTCACTCATGATGAGGCCTCAATACATTACTCTAATAACCAAGGATTGGACACGTGGTATACTTAGGAGTTGGATGAGAAGTCCATTGAATACAAGCTGTAAGGGCAACTGTTCTTAGAAGAAGTCCAGAAGCAAAGGTCACAAAAACCTTAGAGAGGAGTTTTCACACTGGGTGCCTGAAAAAGGGACTCTTTCACTTGTCAAGAGAGCTATATCGTTTTACCAGCTTTTTGGAGCGAGAAATATAGGTTATCAAGGCCACTATGTGCATTATGAAAATACTGAGGACCACCTATACGCAGCCGATGCCTATAGTGCCATTTTAAAGGACAGGTTGTCCCTTGGATCACCTAATTATATGGTGAACTTTCATAGAAATGTCCTTGGTTGGGAAAGTTGACCACCGACATTTTATTTCATTTAGAAAAGTCATATTTTTTGATCAAGCAAATGTTTTATGAACACTTTACTCTTTCCTCTTTTGTCCAGTTAACATTTGACTCCGAGGTTTATGTGATATTGTATTTTTAGCCCTTCAGAGTCACTATTAAAACCCTACTTGTGGAATCCCTGTTGGTTTTGGGGGCCACTGCTATTTCAATCTAATTTATACATATCACTTTCAGCCAATAAGGCTTTTCACAGGGAGGCCACATGACAGTCAGAACCTCATTAACTCTACCTTACTACAACAATCAACAGGAGTAATAAGGTACTGTTCTCAAATGGATATCAGGGGCCAGATGTAGGTAAATCTAATTTACCGACTCATAAATACCGGATCATACCGAATCGGTATTTATGAATCGGTAAATTAGAAGGAGGGAGATGTAGGTAATTTTTTATTTTGAATTACCGAATCTGTAAGATTCGGTATTTACCGAGTCGGTAAATACCGAATCGGTATTCCCCATTGATTCCTATGGGCTTTGGAGCCCATAGGAATCAATGGGAAATACCGATTTGGTATTAACCGAATCGGTAAATACCGAAACCAGCAATGGCGCAGGGGGTGTCACTTTGACACCCTCTAGCATCCCAAGTGCAGGCTTGTGTGCCGTGTGGTACACATACATGCCCTAAGGGCATGTCTGTGTGTCACAGGGCACAGGTGTGCATGCACAGATGTGCATCCACACCTGAATTCGGTATTTTACCACCCAATAGGATTGGGTGGTAAAATACCAACTCTTAAGGGCCAGTGGCACTCTGTGGAGTCCCACCTACATCTTGGTTTACCAAATTCATTAAAATTACCGATTCGGTATTTTACAGAATCGGTAAAGTTACCGATTCGGTAAATTTACAGATTCTGTAAAATAATGGCACCTACATCTCAATCACCAATTACCGGTCGGTAATGGCCGAATTCGGCCGTTACCGACTGGTAATTGGCGACCTACATCTGATCCCTAGACTGGTTCATCCTGCCGAATGGCTTTTCACTGCTTGCACAGCACTGAGTAAATAAACAATGTTGCAGTGGCAGGAAGCGAAATGCCACAGCATAGTGGTGAGAGGGACCAGGGTGGAGTGCTTGAAGCGGAGCACTCCGGCATAGCAAACAAAGAATATTCTTGCAGATCTTCCTGTTACTGTTACTGTTCGAGAACGGCAGGCGGGCAGTTATTTGATTGTGGGTTTTTATGGTCACAGAGGTACAAGCACACGTTCCAAGCATGAGAGTAAACCACAGAATGGTTCACTCATAAAAAAAAGTCCAGAATTCCTTTTGTGTATTGGTTATTTCCTTTATTGCAATCTTGTTGTTTTTTCATAAAACTAGCCAAGGTAACAGCCAATGCGTTTCATTCATCTAAATTGAACTTCATCAGGGCCTATTTTTATATATACGAAGAATGTATCCCTTTTTACAGTTTGAATGCATGCCACCTTATAATCCTATGGCACCATAGTCATCTATTCGAGTTGGGGGCAAAATGTTCCCCAACCACAACACCTGAATCCGAGCCTAACTTTATACTGCTAGGCATGTCCTCACATCGCAACCAGCAAATAAATAAACAATGTGGCAGAGGCAGGAAGCGAAATGTCACAGCAGGGTGATTAGAGGGACCAAGGGCCAGAGTGTGGTGGTTGGAATGAAGAAAGAAAAGCGAGCAACCCCCCAGAACATTCTTGCAGCTCTTCCTTTTAACTGTTAAGGTATTATTTGATTGTGGGCTTACATGGTCACAGAGGGACAAGCAAACGCTCTAAGCATGCGTGGTGTGTGTCCCACTGGGAAATATCCACAAATCTTCCTAAAATTAAGCAGCCCTTGAATGATTCAACCCTATCTTCCTTCCATATGTTATTGACATGATGTCACCTAAACCTTCTAACATTTCACACCAAAGCAGACCTTTGAACATTGTTAAAGACAAGGAAATGAGTCACATGAGAGATTTTGAACAGTTAATGCATTGTGATATAGTGTTTTTATTAAAGAGGTGATTCTTTAACCCTTCAACTCTTGCTTAAATTGGATCAGTGTTGGGGCGGTCCTGTTGAGTACATGGAGGTTGTTCCAGATTCTGGGTGCCGAGATGGAAAAGGCCCACTGCTTTGTTTTTTCACACTTCTTAGTCTATGCTCTAATGATGTCTTGGCTGTGGATGTGCAGAGATTCACCAGAGATGGCGAGATTGTCTGCAGGATAAACAGAGGTGCTGGTCTTGATGGCTTTGTAAATGAAGCAGCTAGTTTTAAAGATAGTTGTTGGCCAGTAAGGGGAGCCAATATAGAATTACTATCCAAAATACTCACTCTACACACACCTAATGATTTAGCTCACAGGTGAACAATAGTAATTAGAAGATTCAGTTGTCACATGCTGGATGTATTTTAAATGAGCCAGCAGAGGGTACCCCTGAGTTGCAATGAATAAGACACACTTGCTTAAGAACAATTTGCTGAAAATCAGAACATAATGACAAATAATCTCAACCATCCAATCTAAAGGGCCCATTCACACATATATTACTGTGACTTACTCACAGAGTACGTCTGACATATTCATTCATTGCAGAAGTAAGTCAGAGTAATGATGGTTTACTCCCAGAATTTCTTATACTTCATATCGGTACCCTGATATAGGTCCTAGAAACATCGTACACTTTCTCAACATCATCTCCCCGTCATTTCATATGAACAAGCCTTATAAGGACATAACTCCAAATAAGGACAGACTGCCTTATAAGGACTGTAGCCTTTTATGGACTAAACCTTTCACCTAGTTCCATGCCGAGGGTGGGTTTTTCCCAATCGATATTGCTAAGACGTCATCCTTAGCACATATGAATATGAATAATTTATGAGTACACTCTCCAGGAGGTCCACTTCACCTCTCCCATCGACGCACATGGTTTAATCCCGAACGTAATCCTCATACTGAACAATGGGGAACATACGCACACAGACTGTATAAGTACAGCACCTTTTGATATCAGTAAGCAGGAGGGAACCGAGACTTCAAGGCGACACACTGACCAGAGACACTGCGGCTCCGGCATGCCATCGCTCCAGCTGACAGTGGTCTGACGATCCCTTGCGGGGTTTCCAGCTCAAGTCCAGGACTCTCAATACTCAGGTATGAGGGTTAGACTAAATGCTAGTGGGATTCTTGGCTCTTAGACTTAGGCTCTTTCGTACCTACACACATGCTAGGTACACTTAGGTACATCTAGACAGGCATCTTAGGAGTACGCACTTTATTTTATAAATGCATTTCATATTCATGTATGTGTTCATGACTATTGTAAAATGGTAGAACAATAATATTTCTTTTTATTCACTGTAGTGATGGTTCTATATCTCTGCTATTGTGTTACAGTTAAAGCAGCGCACTTATTTTACATGAGAACAACTATACAATAAATTCTTATTGTAAACACGCTCAACTGTTTCTTCTATGTATCTCTCTGAAGGCAAAACAAGCAAGCACGAGTGACTGGGTGAAAAGTAGTATATTGTTTCCACGAGTCTGAGGTTCTTATGTTCTGAGGTTGTCAAAAATGTATCTCTCTGATAAGTGGAGATTCTAGTGGCACTGCGAGCTAGCTAATGCAAAAACAGCAGCTGACATATTCGGTGGGGGTGTACAAAGTCAGTTTGCCACCAAGCCCACAGTATATGTTATCCATAAACAGCGTAGGTCCTGCATGAAAGGGTACTATCGGAACAACACTACAAATTCAGGAGTAAGAGAGGAATAAAAAAAGAGTATGTTACACCTATTCAAAGCAATATCTTTATTAAATGGGCTCTGTTTTTACAGGTTGCATTATCAGATGTTACTGTCACTAACCAAAACAATAAGGAGCCCGATTCACAAACCTTTCTTTTCCTGGGCATGTGCAAACTATTACTGGAGTAAATCTGGACAAATTACCAACTACTTACACAATAATATGTGTGAATTGGGCTGAAGGTATACATTATGCAGTATCTCTGGATGTGTGTCATTCAAGTATGTGTGGAGACTAATTCAGTCCAGCGGTTTTCGTGATACTTTTCATAATGTGAGTTTATAAATAAGGTGTTTCTCTAGTTGCCGAAGTCTTTCTTCATTGTAACCCAGAAGACCCATTTGAGGCAAGAGAAACATATTTGTCTGTAAGCAGTTATCTAACTAAAATGTCTGACTTACTCCTGGAATGCATGAGTCAGCCATGAGTACTACATATTTCCTAAACCCTGTGTTGCTCCTGGAATTCTGAAGTGAGGTAGGAGCACTGTAAGAGTAAGTCATATCTATCTACTCTTCACAAAACCCTTGTGAATGAGACCCACTGGATTGCAATTCAATGCACTGGTATTATGTTTATGAATTTGTGCTGCTTGCTCATGGCCATGCGACAGTACTGACAGTAGTCCATCCTGGGCAAGGACACACTGAACATGTCAGACTCTACCTCCTCCAAGGTTAAGAGACTTTACAAATATATGAGGATAACATTATGTTAAGCCAAGGGCTAGTCCTATTCAGATCTAGGCAACAGTTCACACCAGAATTTTCAATAAATGCATCTTCTGGAAGTAATCCCAAGGCTGGTTCACCACTTTTTCTAATATTTGGTTTCAACTATGATGTCACACAAGGTTCTCAGATCTTCTAAATAAAGCTTGAAGTCTGTAGATGTAACTATGCGCCTCATCTGAAAACAGGAGGGTGGATCCTGGAACAACACAACACAACAGATGAACTATGAACAAAATGTGTACTCTCAAAACTCTGGGTCTCAGAAAAATGCAAGGACAATAAAATCTCAGGTAATCTCAGCTATTTCCTTAAAAAGTTCCACTGCTGATGACTGCTCTTCGTTTACACGTCATAACAAAATGCTATCATCACTGCTGCAGTGCGTCAATTCCTTTTTACCTCTGATTGTCTTATGAATGTTAAGATGTTTGCTCATATGTTTCCCTTGGTGCATGAATAAGGTTGGCCGGTAATTTCACATCATAGAAATACCATATTCCAGCCCAAGCTTTGGTTTTGCAAATCGATGTTGGGAATTCTGTACGTCTAATCGCTGCAGTTGAATTAAATGAAGACTACAACTCCCAAAATGCATTAGGCTTTTTAGAGAGGACGAGGGCTCGAAAATGGTGTCACCGATGAGAAACCTGCATGTACGTTGCACAACCTTTGTTTCAAAACTATCCTGGACGACCTCTCACTCACACTTACAGCTCAATGAAGTCATTTCCAGAGTGGCTCCAAAAAAGTTAAATGCTACATAAATATATCAAGACTCTTCTGGACTTTCTCAGACTGCTACCTTTCACATAGCTTAAATGCTGTCTCTATCATACACCCCTTGTCTATGCTCTAATCTATATGCTCTTGAAACTATCTAATGAGTTTTTTCTTTCTCTGGCTCTTAAGTTGTCTGATGTTCTGGTACATATGATAAAAAAAGTCCATTGTAGTCTGTTTATGCTATCACAATCTGGACCAACATAACTTGCATTTGTAAAGGGCATGTTCACCAAGAAGGTTATCATGGCGCTGATTAACAGATGTTTATTGTTACCCAACTTAATGGTACTGTCTTACTCTATTCCATCAACCTTTTATAACTAAGCCCTATTGATTCCACCTTGAGTAACCCTTGTTGTTTAGTACCTTGCACATAAAACTATTTATTTCCTTATCTATAAATTTGTAATAAAAATCCGTAATTCAGTGCCAAGATACACTTGGGTGAACGTGGGCTTTTCAAATAACCATTATGTTATGTATATTTATTAGCCTATTGTATTTAATGCTGCATTTCCCATACACCTATTTCTCACGCCTTTTGTATGTCTAAGACCTTTCGATTGCTGTACTATAAAGTACCTTTTATAAAGAATGTGGGGCATTGCCTTAATTGTTTTAAGACATTTTGTAAAAAAAATTGATAATTTCACATATTTAGACATATGTTACATGTAATGTGGTTTGCCAGTATCTTGCTTGATTTTTATTTTTTACACATAAAAGTGTCATGAAGACAGTAAGATAAAGGTTGGAGCGGGAACATATCAGTGAGACATTTTCAGTTCAAACCAGTATCTTGTGAGGGAAAATTATGCAAAATCACGTCTTGCAAAATGCTAAGAAATGTTGTGAATTTAATGCAACATAAAATGTGTAATTGCAGAGTTAAAATCTCACCTCAGCCTATCTTCTGTCATTCCTGTCTGGTCTCAAAACTGTATGTACATCATTTGTAGTCACTGCATTGTCTACATTGGCAGTATTTCATTGGCTCTCTTTACTATTGTTATCTTCGATTAATAACCTGCTGTTGCTGCAAGATCATACTCCTTCTGCATGTTGTTACTATACTGTGCTTTGACACTCCCTGGGGCCTGGCCCAAACTTAGCAATACCACATAATACTATCTAATTAGACTGAAAAGAGGTGCATAAAATAGGCACTCAGCACATATACAATCCAAATCCTGATTCAAAGAAGTAGAAGTAGTTGAACTTTAGCTTTACAGGTTGCTCTTTGAAAAGCTCAAATTCTACCAATATGGCAGAATTGTCACATTTGTATAGTGCAGCACTGACACCCTGGGGGTATTTAGACGTTGTGGGTGAGACGTCTCCATCGAAAAGCCAGGTCTTGAGGTTCTTCCTGAAGTACACCAGGGAGAATACCGCAGGCAGTTCCAGGTCTTGGTGGCGATGTAGGAGAAGGAGCGGCCACCTCTGTGGTTGGGCTAGTGGGGAGAAGCGCAAGTATAATGCAGGTAGATGGAAGTTCAGTTGATGGTTGATGTAGGTCGTCCTTGTTTCCGTAGAGCTTTGTAGGCGAGTGTGAGGATTTTAAACTGGCATCTCTTCATGATGGGGAGTCAGGTGAGGTTTCTGAGTTGGGGGGTGATATGGGTCCATTTGGGGAAGTTCAAGCTGAGTCTGGCTTCAGCGTTCTGTAAGGCTTGGAGCTTTTTGATGAGCTGGGTGGAGATGGCGGTGTAGAGAGCGTTGCAGTAGACGAGGTGGCTGGTGACGAGGGTCTGAGTGATGGTCTTTCTGTTGTTTACTGGGATCCACCTGAAGATTCTGTGGAGTGTGCGAAATGTGTAGAAGCAAGAAAAAGTGACTGCATTGCCTTGTTGTTTCATAGTCAGTTCGCTGTCGAAGATGATGCCTCGGTTGCATGCATGGTCTGTTGGTGTGGGTGTAGGGCCAAGTTCAGCTTGCCACCAACTGTGGTCCCATACGGAAGTGTTCTTCCCAAAGATCAGTACTTCTGTGTTGTTGGAGTTGAGGTTAAAGCAGTTGTCTCTCATTCAATTGGCTATATTGGTCATGGCGTCACAGAAGTTGGTTCTGGTAGTTGAGGGATCTTCAGTGAGTGAGAGGATATGTTGAGTGTCATCTACATGGGAAAGTGTTGAAGCCATGGGATCTGATGATGTCTTCAAGGGGGGTCATGTAGGGGTTAAACAAGTTAGGGCTGAGGATGATCCTTGGGGTATGCAGCATATGATGTCCTTGGGTTCGGAGGTGAAGGGAGGCAGCTGGATACTGAGGGCATCCTGAGAGGAGGCAATCCACTTGAGAACATTTTGCAGTATGCCGATAGTCGAGGAGGATCAGGGTCACAGTCTCTCCACGGTCGAAGAGGGTTCGGATGTCATCTGTGGTGGCGAGTGTGGTCTTGGTGATGTGGTTGGCACTGTATCCTGATTGGGAGGCATCAAGTAGGTGGTTTTGTTCCAGGTATTCTGTGAGCTGTTGGTTGATGGCCTTCTCTGATAATTTGGCCGGGTAAGAGAGCAGGGAGATTGGTCAATAATTTTTGAATTTGCTGGGGTCAGTGGAGGGTTTCTTTAGGAGTGGTCTGACCTCTGCATGTTTCCATCTGTCCTGGGAGGCTTCTTTGGAGATGGAGGGGTGATGATGCTGGTGAGTTCTTTGATGTTTGATGATTGGGTTGGTTCTGAGGTTGAAGAGATGGTGGGGGCAGGGGTCGGTAGGTGCCCCATAGTGGATGGAGAACACGATGGCTGTGGTGGGCTGAGTGGTGAATGGAACCCAAGTGGTAATCGTTTGGCTGGTGTATTCTGGTTGGGTGAGGCTGTGGGGTTTGGGAGCAGTGGATTGGGGGGTTGAAGTTGTTGAAGATGGTGCCAATTTTGCTGCGGAAGTAGTCTGAGAGGGTGCGGAAGAGTTCTAATGAGGGTTGGATGGTGTTCTCTGTAGCTGCCGGGTTAGAGAATTCCTTGACTATCTTGGAGAGTTCTTTCATGTGGTGGCTGCTGTATCGATCCGGGCTGTGATGGCTGCTCTCTAGGCTTTCTTGATACTCAGATGGTAGCTGTTGAGGTCTGATTTTTAAGCGGCTCTGTCAGAGGGTTTCCTTGTGGCCCGCTATTGTTTCTTGAGTCAGTAGCAGTTGTGCTTGTTTTTTTTTTTTGCTGGTTTCATGGGGGTGACTCTGTTAGTGCATTTGGTGATCCATGCAGAGAATTTCTGGACGGCTTGGCACGGTCTGATGAAGGTTCTGGTTGGGTGGTGCTGAGAGCCTTTGTCCACTGTGTCTCAGTTACTCAGCTGCAGTGGGAGGGGCTGTGGCTCTTGGTGATGACGTGCTGAGCTTTGAAGATCGTGAAGCAAATGATGGCGCGGTCGGTCCAGGTGAGTTCTGTGATGAGGCTGAATTAAATTCTTTCTCTGGATGTGAATATGGAGTTGTGTATGGGTTAGGTGGCCAGTTGGGTGAGGCTGGTTCTCCAGGAGGGTGGTGGAGTTGGTGTTCTTGGGGTCACCAATGTGGAAATTGAGGTCGCCGAGCGGGAGGTAGTGGTAGGAGTCCATGGCTAGGGGGACGAAGAGGTTGGAGATGATATGCAGAAAGCTGGCAAGCGTCCCGGGGGTCTCTTTACGAGGGTGCCTCTTACCATAGTTTAGGCATTAGTTTGTAGTTGGAGGTTGAGGTGTTCCATGAGAGGTGTTGCGTCATTGTTGGTGGTGTTGCGTGATGGTCTTGTTTGAAGATGATGGTGATGTCCCCACCATGTTTGGTGGTGCGGTCTCGATGTATCATCTTGTAGCAATAGAGTGTTGCAGTGGCAATGTCAGGATTTGAGGAGGGGTTGAGCTTTGTTTCGGTGATGAAGGCAACGTCCGGGAGAGGGTGGTGATGGTGTCCCAGATTTCCAAAGCATGCTTGCAGAAGGATCAGGCATTGAGCAGGATGCTTTGGAGCAGTTACAGGCTGTTCATGCTCCTCTGGGCGGAAGCAGCAATGGATCTGGTGCAGACTGGGGGTTCTGAATTGCAGTAGAAGCAGCAATGGCTGCAAGTTAAGGGTCCTTCGGATGATCACAGGGAGGAAGTGAAGCAGATGTTGTTTCGGTGTCCTGGGAGCAGGGAAACAAGTTGGAACCAACATGAGCAAGAAAGCGGCGGGAGCGAGGGGCAGTAAGCCAAACCCTAAATGAGCAAGTAAACAGAAAATGTCAAAGAAACAAAAGAATTAAACGTAACTAAACAAACGTTAAACTCAGAACTGACTTACTCAGAATAATATTTTCAGCAATATGAATATGAGAACAGCAATATGAACTACCAAGCTGGGCAGAATGACCAAACCAGGGACCTCGAGGGCAGAGAACACAGCAGAGTCAAATAGGGCTAGGCAGCGGGGGAGTGGCAGACGAGACGAGGGGTTAAGGGCTACTCACTGGGACTGCGCAGCAGCCTCCATAAGTAGTCCCGCGAGGTGGGAGGGGGTGGTAGAGAGGAAGGAGACCAGGGAGCATTGGGAACCAGTGGGAGCAGGAAAACTGCAGGAGTGGGGGTGCAGTAAGCCAAGCCCTAAATAGACAAGAACTTAGAAAATACCATGAAGCAAATTGAACTAAACTAAACAAAAGTTCCACACAGAACAGACTAGCTTAGAGTGATATTACCAGCAATTTGAATATGCGAACAGAAAAATGAATTACCACGCCCGGCATCGAGACCAAACCTAGGGCCTCGAGGGCAGAGAATGCTGCAGAGTCTAGCGCAGTTAGGCAACGGTAGCGAAGGAGTGGCACAGAAGACCAGGAGTCAAGGGCTACACTAATTTGTAACGATATGATGGGGTAGATATTCTTAATTGTGCATAGGCATGTTTATGTCACATCTTCTCATGTTGAAATTCCTACTATGATATGTACCCCTGTTGTGAATTTTCTTGAAAATTACTACGATCACTTGCAAATCCCTTCAAATTGAGGAATTTGTTCCAAATAGTAAAGCAATTGTAATGGATGTTTTGTGCCCTGGTTTGTGAAATGGGACATTGTGATCCTCTGACCTTAGGGCTTTGAAAGAGACTACCAAAAAATGGAAACTTTGTTATTAATATGTAAGATAACAAGTGTTATGATAGTGAGAGCAATCTCATTTTGGACCTCCTGATCTTTGAACATTCCCACAAAACATGATAATTGTTTAAAGTCATAGTCATAGTCAAGATACTTTATTCGGTTTTACGAATAGCAAACCATAAAAGCAATATTTCAACAATAAAAGGGACAATTATATAATTAAAAATATGTACATTTAAACTTGCACAAGTAATAAAATAATTCATTCACATGTTAATACAAAACAAGTTAAAAAGCTTTCATCCCAGATGTGCAAACTTAAATCTAGAATTTAGTTGATACCATAACTACAGTACAAGTTTCCATTAGTTCGGGAGGCTTTTTCTCATTCTCAGTGCATTTTTTAAAAAACAACCAAAAATAAAGTGCTTTCTGGGCTCAGCATTTGCGGCAAGCAAAGAGCCGGGCAAACCTGGGTGAAATTCCGTTTTTTTAAAAGCGGTTTTAAAAAGAATCTACGGGGAACATCATAATAATGGCAAAGGAACATAAAGTGCATTAGGTCCTCTGGAGATGAAACATCGCAGCCACAGGGCGGCAATACCTGCCCTTTATGACTTTCCTTTGAAACAGCAAGTAGAAGGTGGTAATAGTTAAACCTAAATCTGGTTAACAGAAACCTCTCATGGGATGAAATAGGCCACGTTAGATAAGGTTCCAGCGAGGGGACGGTTTTAAGTAACATAAAGTTACAAACACTAGGATTAACCAGTTCTGCTCCTTCTCTGTTAAATTTTTGCCATAGGGAAAAGGTTTTATTAACATATGCCACATCATCGATGGTAATCGTTTCAGGGCTTAAAAAGAGATCCAGTCGTCCTTTGTTGTTAAAGCAGGATTTTAAATATTTTACCCAGGGGATTTTAAGCATGTTATCCAGAGTCAGGGCCTCTTTAAGTAGCTGGTGATTGAGGTTAAGATCATTATTTAGCCAGCATTTCATCCGAAAAAGCAGAGGGCGTATAGCTAATGTGTCGCCAATAAATGGGAGCACAGTTTCTTCATGAATGATAAAATTTGAGGTACCCTTTGGTACTCCCAATAATTGTTTTACAAAATTATTCTCGGCCACCTGGATGCCCTTCACTGCTGTATATCCCCATAGCTCACTGCCATAGCTACCAATTGCAACACTTTTTGTCGGGTACAGCGTCAGTATTGCAGCATTTGGGTGTTTGCCCATTTTGCTTGAAAAGCTGAAGATGGCGGTATTCGCCCGTGTAATCTCCCCTCTTTTCTTCTCAACTAAAGCAGCGCAACTTAAATGGTCATCAAACAAAACTCCCAAGTATGAGAAAATTGTAGTGATGGGCACTTTTCCAATGTTTATCATAAAGGGGAAGTTGCGTTTCGGGCGGGTCCCGACCTGCAGTATGAAAGACTTGGAATTATTTATGGCTAAATCACGTTCAGCCATAAAGCTTGCGAAAGCATTCAGTAAGGATTGCAGGCCTCTGGCAGTTCTAGCCAAGAGGACTACATTGTCCGCGTAGAGGAGGACGGGAAGGCCCCTGCGCCCTATGAAAGGGAAGTCCACCCCAGTTTCAATCAGAGACTTCTCTAACTCGTTAATGTATAGGTTAAAAAGAAATGGCGCTAAAATGCACCCTTGCCTTACTCCCCGGGTAACTGTAAAATCCCTCGATACTCCAAGATCGCGTGAGAATCTAATGTTTGCCCTGGAATCCCTATGTAGATCCCTTAGGAAGTTGACAAGAGTGACATCCACCCCCATGGCGTCCATGCACTGTCGGAATTTCCCCCCATTGACACAGTCAAAAGCGGAGGAAAGGTCCATGAACGCCATGTAGATGGCACCCTTGCGAGCTACAGTATACTTCCCAAGGATCATATACAGGTTAAGACATTGGGCCAAGGTAGAATGCCTGGGGCGAAACCCTTACTGAATATCAGAGATAACTCTGTTTCTTTGGCCCAAGTGGTCAGTCTGTTCAAGACTGCCCCTCCCACTACCTTCACTACAGAATCGATGAGGGAAATTGGTCTGTAGCAGCCAGTGCTATTACGGTCTCCTTTCTTAACCGGATCGCTGCGGCGGCTTTTCCCGCTGTGCGCGGCAAATTCGAAATTACCGCGTTACGTGACGAGCTGGCCTTGTCATCCGCGCAGGACAGGTAAGCGCGATGACGAGCCCAGCTCGTCAATAGCCTCGAAGGGGTTAAACACTGGGACAATCGTGGAGGTACTCCACGATTATGGGCATCCTTCCAACACTGCTGCGTTAAGTACAGCCGTGAGGACTGGGGTCCAGAGAGGTTGATTTGATTTAAAGAGATCTGGGGCAGGCCATCCGTACCTGGAGCCTTGTTACAGGTCAGGCCAGAGATGCCTTTCTCAACCTCACACATCGTAAACGGGGACAATGCTTCATTACTGCCTTCCAATTTCGGGTGTACCTTTAACGTGGTGCAGGTAAATATGGACTCAAAATGGTGTACCCAGTCATCTTCTGTGATGTTTGTACCAATAGCATCCGACCCTTCTTTTTCAAATAGGGGTTTGTTAATTATTCCCCAGAATTAAAGTGATTAATTCTCACAATGTATGAGAGTTTACATGGCTTGTGGCTGTATTTTGGTTTGGTCTGCAGTGACAACCCGACATTCATCAGCCATCAGCACCTTCCCTGTTTTCCCATTTCTCCAAACACCTCCACACAAACATCACCATGACAACCAAAAATTGAATGAAGAACACAAGTGGAGCCATTGTGCAGAATTGAATGGGAACCATTAAACAATTGCAATATCAGAAATACATGGCCCTCTCTTTGTGGTATAGTGCACAATCTTGTCTGTCTCACCCAGTAATTGGCTAATGGCCTTTCATCCTCTACATTGTTGTGTAAATTAATTTATAAACTCATAGGGCAGTATTCTCAGAGCAACATTGGGAAGAACACATGGCACGCTATATTGAAAATGAAATTCAAATCACATATCTGGCCAATTCTAATTATGGACTGTATCCTTTCTTTAGATCTGTGTTTTTCTCTGCTGAACCATCATATGCCTTGCTAAATATACATTTGTGATTTAATCAAGTTTCAAGTTTCAAGTTTAGTTTATTATGTTTTGGCTCTCAACTGAGGGCCACATAAAACACATACAGTTATGCAATGGTAGATTACAAAGAAAAACATAGATTACAAAGTTAATAGAGCTACAACATATTCACTGGTTAAGCAGTACTCTAGCTCCTCTCCATGATACAATTAATAAATATCTAAAAACCCCCTGAAGAAATTAAAAATTCTAAAACAGAACATTTCATTTGGCGGACAGTAAAGTGCATGGAAAAAAGTTTCAACATTTAAAATTCCCAGTTGTAAACAAATTGGTTTTAGCCACTTAGCACGCAAAGGGCGCAATGCCGGACAAATAAACAAAACATGATTACGATCCTGTATGGCATTACTGCAAAGATTGCATATCGGGGATACACCATACCATTTCGCAATAAGGTGATTAAGAGGGAGCAAGTCCTGTCTTAAAAGGAACCACAATCTACGGACTCTGTGGGGAATATTCCATATAAGATATTGTTGGGTCATTTTTGGTGTATAAGTACTCAACAATAATTGCCTTTCTTTATTCCCTTGTTTAGCAATCATATCCAACTTAAAGCTGAGCTCCCATGAGGCAAATTTTAATTTGGACTTTAGTTCAGCAGGAGTAAGTGTAAATAAAGAGCTTTCATCCAGCTCTAACAAAACTACAGCTTTTCTAAAGTTCTTAACCAACATAGAGAACTCATTAAAGTGGCCCAGGAGTTCTTTTTTAATTGCTTCCCATAAGGTGCCTGGGTTACTTCTCGCTAAACAGGCCACCCATCTTACGAGGGCAATCAGCCCCTGTACCCAACAACTACGGAGTCCGAATTCGAGCCTGCAGGCGTAAACTGAACAGGCTGAGTTAAGAGAGGAAATTCTTCTTAGTACTTTTCCTTCTATTTTATGCAGGAATCCCCAATTATTTAACTCCACAAGTTCTAATCCATAAAGTAATGTGGAGGGAATCTTTGCTCTAAATACCTCTAGGAATAGTGAGAAATGTCTCTTCCCTGTAGCATTGTACAGGGAACTTAACCCCATACCATGAGCTAATGCTTTATGTGCATTGTGATCAATATGGGGTTTCTCACTTAAATTTGCTGAAATAATTTTGCATAAAAAAGGTATAAGTTTTGACCACCTCGAGTTTTTGTCTTCCTATAGCCCAGCAATAATTAACTGATCTACATTTTCTCTTACCAAAAATACACATTATTTTGCTTTTAGAGACGTTAATCTTCATATAATGTGTTTCTGCGAATCGATTCAATGCCTGCAGACGATTGGACAAGCCCTTTGGTGTTAAATCTAGTACAAGAATATCGTCCGCATACATTAAAACCGATATCGCAGATTCTCCAATTTTTGGGGCTTGCCCCTCACAGGCAGAAATATGCTTAGGAAGGTCTGCCGTATATAAAGAAAATAATGTAGGGGCCAAAATACACCCTTGTTTCAAACCATTTGGAGAGGGTATAGATTGTGAGAGTCCTCTCTCTCCACCATATAACACCTTGCACCACGTGTTCGAGTGAAGGGCCTTCACAAGCTCAAGAAGCTGTAATGGCATACCTAAAGCTGCAAGCTTTCTCCACAGCGTTGGTCGATCGACTTTATCAAACGCTGTGGAGAAGTCTATAAATGCCACGTAAATTCCACCACCCCGAACACGTACATATTTATCAGTAATCACCTGCAGTGCTGTTAAATTATCTAATGTTCCATGATCTTTACGAAATCCAGTTTGTTCCAAAGGTAAAATACAGTTAAAATCTATCCAAATATTAATCAAAGTTAAAAGATATTTAGCGAACACTTTTCCTATTGCATCTAATAAAGCTATTAGACTGTAATTTGACGGATTGTCCCGTTCACCCTTTTTAAATAGGGGAATTAATATACTACCTCTCCATGAGTCAGGGACAGATCCGGACAGGATACATGCATGAAATATTGGAAGAAGGATCTTGCTCCAGGAGGTGACATCTTGTTTCAATAGGGACATAGGTAGTTCATCGGGACCCATAGCTCCGGAAGAGCGCATACTCTTTAACACAGAAGCTATGGTTTTCTCAGTTGGAAGCTCTATATTATCTTTACTTTTCAGAACTAAATCCCCATTGTCTCCCACTGCACCATTAGAAGCATACAACTCAGATGATTGTGATTGTGAACTTGTGATTTAATCATTTATATGTGCATCAAATCTAAATGATGAAGTTGTGATTACCTCTGGCTTTAAAGTTATTATTATGCACTCTGCAAATTTGAATGCAGGTTGTTTTCTTGTAATAACCTTATGTTAATTGTATAATAAAATAATTATTCCATCCACCATTCCATAACATCATTGGTTGGCCACCTGACGTTTTGGAATAGAAACCCTTAAATATTTTTGTTTGTTTTATTTTATTTTATTTTTGGTTGTTCTAAAGTGCTGCTAACCGCCCTGTTGTAGCATTGGAGGGCCTTGGATATAGGGGCATTTAATGGGGAATTGGGAGTTACACTGTGGTGCAATTGCCAAATCTGGTGTAGGAGAACCTTTCAATCTTCCACCAGTGCAGACATACTTTTTGAAAATACCTAGGGGCCCATTAGGATGACGGGCGGGCCTTGTCCGCCCGCCATCCCATCGCAAAAAAGGGACCGCCCTCCATAAGGGCGGAGGTCCCGTGGGGGACATTAGGATGCGCCCGCCACAATGCCAGGTGCATCCAGCATTCCTGTCAATGTGGCGGGCAGTGCAGTCAGCACCGCCCGCCACAATGCCAGGAAGGCATGCTGTGCACTTCAATGCACAACATGGCAGGCACCGTGCGGTGCCTGCCATGTTGTGCATGGAACTGCTGGGGGGTACCATAGGTACCCTAATGTGCACACTGCTGGGGGGTACCATAGGTACCCTAATGTGCACCCCCCACCCTCCTCCAGAGTCCCTGTGGGCCCGCAATGGACCCCCAAAGCAGACTCTGCATGCTTTCCCGTGGCGGGAATGCCGTCACGGAAAGGTATTGGAAAATGGCCATTCTAAAATGGCTGGCGGTGTCTGATAAACACCGCCACCATATAGAACCCTTTTCCGCCCAGTCACAAGGCAACCAGGGCGGAAAAGCGGCAGACGGTCTTTCTGTCCTCCGCGGACCCCCCAGCCATAATATTATGGTGGGGGTCATTTCGGCACAGTTGGCGGGCGGATCGCCCCCTCCCGGACGATGGTGGTTACCGCCGACCTGACGGGGGCGATCCGCCCGCCATCCTAATGGGGCCCCTGCAGTCTAATATGTTCTCAGCAGCCTGAAGAGCCAAGTGTTCTGAAGGCCTTGGGCAGACCCGCCAGAACTGAAATAAAAATGCATGGGACATTTAACATGTTCAGACTCACAGCATTATAATAATGTTCCTGAATAGATCCAATGTGGTATCTTTTAAGCTGCAAATAGACAATGTCACGCTGACCTAAAACCATCACGTAATTTAGAAACATGTTTTTTGGGCTATGTAGTTCATTTAAACAGCACCAATTACTTAGATTTTCTTGGCAACTTATCTGGGATTTTGCCTTTGTGGGTTATGTTAATAGCCAGTGCAGTTAGTATGCAAGATAATCAGTAAGTGGATGTTGATAGCTTGCCCTGCAAAAAAAATTCATACCGAAAGCAGCCAAAAATTGGGGAATTTACTTCATGCTTATATTTATATTTTAAATACTTGTTTTTATATAGTGCTTCATACATCCGTCTGCCATGTCTAAGTGCTGTAAATAACAGGATTTATTAACAACTCATTTAATGATACTGAGGTCACATACCTTGCTGAATGGAAATCTGTGTCAGCTTTTCCAGGAGTGACCCCGTACAGTGCTCTGCTGCCTTCATGCTAGTTGTTTGCTGTAGAAATACCACATACATACAAACTTACTCACAACCTGGAGATCTCCCTGTGCCCCGGGCTCCTCTGCTCTTGGTTTCGTGCATTTCTATCATGACATGTATTAAAATAATAAAAAGCAGTCTCACCCAAGCTGTTTCATTGGAACTTACATGCCTACACCACTAGGTGGTTCAAAATGGTGGCAAAGGTTTAGCTCACTAAGCCATTCTTCTGGTTAAGATATCAACCTAATTGTTGTAAGTGTCCCCCAAATTCTAACTGATCCTTTATTAGTTATATATTTAAAAATGTAATATGAATGTTCAAATCAGAGACAACAAATTGACATACAATTATTGTCACCCCTTTTAAGATTTAGGAATTGATCTAGAGTTTGACAGATAGAGTACTCCATCACAAACGCAATGAGTTCACTGTCTGCCAAAATGACGGTCCATCTGGCTTATTTAGGGTATGGAGGACTGTCAAGTTTCCGTCAACCAAGTCTCAGTCGGCTCAGTCAATGGAAAGCTTCCTCTGACAGCCAGACAGAGTTGGGGGCATTGGAGGAAAGCAAATCAACTGCCAGACCTATTTAGGATGGGAAGTGTGATGTCTTATTTGGTATTCATCCGGGCAAGGAAAAGCCATGCATTAAGGGAGAGAAAAAAACAAATAATGACCTCGCAACCAGGAAAAAATGCTCCCAGTTTGTGGGGTTATACTTTTTTTGTTTGTAAATAAACACCCACTTTTTAAAGTGCGTTTCTAAAAAGAAAAATGTTTGCCACAGTGTGATGGATGCCTGTCAAAAACAACCTCAGCTGACCACCAAACGTTTCGCACCTTGACAGGAACCGCCATGACGGTGGCCTTTAAATGTAGCGAACAGTGGTCCATGAGGCTGGCGGACGTTATGTCATCTGCCACCCTGATGGCCAGATCGCCCCCTAAAATAATAGAACAAAAAATATAAAGGGGCAGATTAACAAGCCCCTTGCGCCAGATTTGTGTCATTTTTAAGATGGGAAAAATTACGCAAAAGTCGCGCAAAAAGTTTGTAAATAAGCCCCAAAGTTTTTTTTAAAGATTTCTGCTCGTATTGCAGTTTGAAGTCTGTCTCCAAGAATAAGTCTGTTCTGGAGGCTGTTAAATGTGCTGTGGTTACCAAAGGGCTGTAGATGTACTTACAACAGAGCGACGTGCAGGAGGGGAGACAGACTAGGCCGGAGACTGCCACATGAATATCATAGCGTGGAATATTTGTCGGCTTTGTCCATGGTTGCATCGTAGCGCACAAGTGATGTTTAGTAAGGGAAGAAGGAATCTGGAAAACGCAAAATCTGAGGC